>NC_141599.1:33179025-33349025 GCF_047967505.1 Dipteris shenzhenensis
TAGCTGTCATCTAGCTATTATTCATGGGCGGTGTACCAATCGCATCTACAGCTAATAAGCCGATGACATAAATGCACAACGGTCACCTTGGAATATCATGAGTGGAGCTTGATATCTCAACAATGATGAGAAATATAGAATTTTTAGGACCTCTTGAGCCCACCGGAACTAACAGATCTGCAAATGGTTGCTACAAACTTGAGTTCCAACACCCGGGCAGAAAAACGTAGGAACTGACACAATGAGTCAGAAATCCAATGAAATGATCCCAAATTCAAGAATGAAGGTTTCTCCAAGCTCCTGAAGTGAAATGGACACAAAAGCAAGCAATAGCTGCCTCTACAAGTCAATACAGAGTCTCTGTCATCGAATGGAACAGGGAAAAGCTTAAAAAACGACTTTTTCTTCAAAAACACTTAACAGGCTTTCAAAACCACTTTGCAAAACCAAAGTGACTTTTCCAAAGGTTCCTCCAAGGTCTCTGCACACTCGGATGCAAGTAAAGTCACCCACAAAACTTCCCACAGAGCTTTTCCTTCCTCCCACAGAGCTGTTGAGCTTCCAAGCATTCACGCATGCTCAGCTAGATCACCGGGCTCTGATACCAGTTGAGAGTGTTCTCAACGAAAGCAAGAACAAAAGAAGGAGAGATAGAAATAGAGAGCCACCCAAGTTTTTGGTGGGTGCAGTACACCCTAATCTTCTTTTTCATTAATTTATAGATGCATTTGAGTATTGTACATAACCGGGGTAAAGGCACAGTGACCTTTAACCCCACAGGTTCCTCCCTTTAGGCTCATTTTCATTACAGTCAGGCTCGGTCTTGGCCTTCTTCAATTTGAGCTCCTTGTCTTTTGCATTTTTTTTCCCAAATGACAAATTGAGCTACAACATCTACTTTCTTGTTGTAGATAGCTGTAGCAGGTCGGTACATTTGATCTGTCACTGAGCTGGGAAATGGCAATTGGCATTCCCTACATAGTGATCTTGCATGGACAAACACCCCAAAGCAAAAAACGTGCACTATGTGGTAGCACATAGGCCATGAGATCATGCAGTCATCTATGATGGGGGTTTGGCAAATCATGCATTTTCGTACCCTAATCCATAGTATGATAGGCATCCAATTTAACTATTGCGGCCATCAATACCACATTCTTGCTCTCTTGTGATGCATAGGCGTTGGAGATATAGAACTCCATTGCCTCTGCTGATAGACATTTGAGAGAAATGGGGGTGGGAGAGGCTCTATTGGCCTAGAGTAGAGATAGGCGGTTCAGGTCGGTTGGTAACTTGTGTCTTCTCTATGAGATACATTATTTCTTCTCCCTAGCCAATGGGTCTCTTTAATTTATGCTCTCGCCACAAACACTCAGCAATATTTGCAACCTTCTTCTATTCTTCCTCTTCTGGGAGTCGTTTGATTTCTTATTACTTTTAAAGAAGGTCTTAGCGTTCTTTTTTGGCCTCTTCCCTTTGTCTTTGGGCATCCTATTTCTCTTGGAGGCTACAAGCATCCTCTTTGTCCTACTACCTTTTTGTAGCTACTTCTTTGTGTGCCTTTTAGCTTTGCTCTTTCCTTCTTCTCTTTGGTGATGGATTTCTCAACTTGGACCTAGTCGAGGGAGCTGCAAATAGACCAATTTCTCGGTCTACATCACCATAACCTTTGGAATTCAATCATTGGATACGTGATGTATGATAGGCATAAGGAACATTGGGTTTCTGATCTTCTCCCCATGCATGCAGGTATTGACAATTTTGGTGTAGAAGAAGTTGGCCCAATTCGTGGGTTCAGGCTTGTGGAGGTGAGCCAAGAAATTTGAAAGCACCACACTGTGATGATCTGTCACTTGGATCTTCACTAGTAAAGTGATAGCACAAGATTCCCAAGTGACCAGTGTTGCATCCTTGATGAGATTGATGGGGACCCCCCCTTTCTATCTTGTAATTTTAAAAGCACCACACTGTGATGATCTGTCACTTGGATCTTCACTAGTAAAGTGATAGCACAAGCTTCCCGAGCGGCCAGTGTTGAATCCTTGATGAGATTGACGAGGACCCCCCCTTTTTATCTTGTAGTTTTAATCGACTACACTGGCCAAGTGCTTCTCCATGGCCTTCACCTTGGCAAATGGTAGGGGTATGCCAGGAGATTGAAGGCCCATTCAACTATTTCTACCGTGAACTCGTAGTAATGATAATCTCCATTGGCATGTAGCCAGTTGGTGGTGAGAGTTGCTTGATTGTATTGGTCTACAAGTTCAATCGCCTAGCAGATATTGAGGTGGCATGGAAATTGGACGGCAAACATTTGCAATCCCATTTCTTTTGGGGCTTGGAGCACTTAGTAGGCTACTACATTATGATTTGGTAGTCTTTGGCATTGCATTTGAACTGTGAATGGATAACTACCCTGTAGCCATTCAAGCCAATCTTGCCTGAGAGGTAAAAAGTGTCTAACTTGAACCACATGCTCTGAAAAATATTGGACGTCGACGGCGTCCAGGATATGGCACTTGTGGATTAATCGTACAAGTGGTTGAGTGTCACGCTGAGTATTTGGCTTCTTGAGTAGCTTACTGATTGGATTTATCCTACTTTATCTAGTTGTGTAGTACAAAGATTATACGTGAAGATGAAGGTGTGACAAAGTGGGTGATAGCAAATGAGACTTCTCTAGTGAGTTCTTCTATAGAAAAGAGATTGTGTATGCTGATGGCGTGCGAGGAGATGGTGGACATGTAGTGTGATGGAAATAGGGAGGGATTTTGAGAGATTTGAAAGGCCATGGAAATTCAAAATAAATTTCAACTAGGTTTCAGTATGGTAGTAAGTGATGCCTTGCAGAATGAGGCATACTATTTATATAGGAGACCTATTAAATTAGCAGGTCAACTTTAGCAATAGTGCAGTTAGACTAGCATTAATAAAGTAGCAACTAAAGTTCATATAGTAGTGGGTTAGCGTTATTATAGTAGCGGTTGGCTTTATTAAAGTAGTGATTGGTAGTAGTGGGATGGAATTTTGTTGTGTTAGAGGTAGAGGAAGTATTAGTAAAGCAATGGGTGGCGTTAATATCTAGATGGGTTCAAAGAGGCCTGGACAAGATAGGTCTTCATGTATGGTTGAATGTGAAAACTTGTTGCTGGGATTTAGAGGTAGATATCTTCTTGGGATTGTCATATGAAATCAAGGGGGGTTTTGCATCCTTAGGAGAGACTTGATGGGAGGCTCTTAGAAGTGGAGGGCAACTAAGTGATTTGCATATCCTAGTATCTTGAATAGATATTGTGCCTTTGATTTTCTTGTTTGTAGGGAGGGACTTATTCAATGAATGGTGAGTTGTCCTAGTTCATGCTTGGTTGTTACCACTATGAGCATGGACGCACCATTTTTAATCCACCCAAGGTTGATTTGCAATCCTTGGCTATGTGTGTCTCTATGTTGGTGTGTGGGGACTATGTGCCTCGGGGGGGTCACTATGTATGAACCCTCTATATCACGTGCGTTCGAGGCCTATTTGTAAAATCCCTTATCTGTAAATTTTTCCTTAATAAAACGTACCCTTTTTCTATACAAATCTGTAAATTTTTTTACATTTCATTTTAAATGCTCCCTTATGTATATTAATTTTTGAGAAATTTAGGAATTAAAAATATCCTTTTGTTGAACTCACGTGATAGGGTTACATATGATGAGTGACCCCCCCGAGCTATGTGCTTTCCCTAGTTCTCTTCCCATCATTCCAAATCCCCAGATGTGCATGGTCAAAGTTTTGAAATCGACCTAAGGTCGATTGGCAATCTTTGGTCCCATTATTATATTCACCACATATTCTCAGTTTTGAATGTGTGTCCGTGTTCATGCATATAATGTGTGCAAGCCATCCTTGTCATAATCACATCCATTGAGCTATGAGATCAACCCAAGATCTAACTTTAATTAATGGCATGTGTGTGTGCTTGTGTGTGTCTGTTGGGGTGTGGCATTGTGTGCCTTCCTTAGATCTCTTCCATCATTTCAAATTGACCTTAGGTTGATTTGAAAACTTTAAAAACCATTTCTAGTCATTACACATTGACCTTAGGTAAATTTGAGCATGTGTATTTAACAAACATGTAATTAAAAACCTCAATTAAAATAACTTTAAAATTAAAAAAGGAAGCATGCAACCTGAAAATACAAAAGCTCTAAATTACAAAGGGTCAAAGGTGGACTAAGATGTACTGAAACCTATACTTTTCATAAAATTTTATGGGGGTGAAATTTAAAAGGGGGAGATAATATTTAAGGGGCTCGAGCTCAAGACTAAATTTTAGTAGTGTGGGGGAGAAAAAAAAAATAAGCGGATAAAATTTCATAGGGGCTAGGAGAGTGAAATGAAAGGGGGCCGAAACAATTCCAAGGGAGGGAGGGAGGGAATTACTTTTTAAGGGGGGATTTAAAGTGAGGGTAATATAAATTTTTCTTTTCAAAAGAGCTATCCTACCTAATAGCCCTCCTTAATCCTAAACCTACACCTAAACGTGCATGCTCTCCCTCCCTTCCCCTGCCTACTGCGTCACGATCTCTCCCTCCCTCCTTGCCTCACTTGCTATCCTTCATGGTCTCTACCTCCCTCCTCGCCTCATGCTCTCTCCCCTTGCTCCTTCACGGTCTCTCCCTCACTCCTTCACGGTCTCTCCCTTGCTCCTTCATAGTCTCTCCCTCGCTCCTTCCTAGTCTCTCCCTCCCTCCTTGCCCAGCCTCTCATCCGGCCTCCCATCTTCATGCTCAAGCGTCACCCCACCTCTTGTCTTCATGCTGAGGCCTCTCACCTGCTCTCACCCTATCTCATGTCTTCACTATCCTTGACAACAAAGATCTGGCTCTAGAAAATGAGCACAATGAAGTGCTGGCAACACAAATCCACAATGGAGTGCTGGGGCTGATCCAAATGGTACTAGGCTTGGAAGCAAATCATGGCTCAATGACTTCAAACAAGCTTTGACCGGGCCTCATACGACCTCTAAGAAGACCAGACAATAAAGTTTCATGTCACCCCTTCTAGGAGTCAATATATGAGTCCATTTTGTTCAACCTTATCAACTTCCCTAACCCTTGGGTCCTTTGAGGTGTTGGCAACGTTTAAGAATCAGGAGAACAATGTTCTCGATGCAGTCTATAAGGGAACGGGCCTTTCAAACGTGAGGACCTCAATTGTGCAAATGGTCCTTTCAAATGATTTCATAGATTAGGAAAAGGTAGGCTCAGATTTACCATTTTCCATAGGCAAAGGTAGGCTCAGATTCACAGTTCTCAACTACAAGTCCTTCCTTATTTGCTATTTTTATAGATTCATTCACTATCTACTTGAAAAAAAGCATGAATTCAAAACAAAAAGGATCACCTCATGTCTCCTCTTACGAACTGTCTTCTTTCACAATTCGTCCATTCACTTCATGATCTCTCTCTTTGAATCATGTCTTCTTTCATGATCTCTCCATTGGCTTCACAATCTCTCCCTCTGCATCAGTTGATGCAAAGATAAAGTTTTTTTCAGAAAACTTTTATTGAACCACCTTTTGATAAGTGCATGTCTTATCAAGATCTACAAGAAAGAAAGTGTTTGCAAGCATACCCCGAAAGCTCCACGAAACCCAACTACCACAAAGCTCCATGAAACATAAGTACCATCCAAGTAAGTTGTGCTTCTTTTGCTCTCTCTTTCTACAAGTGACTAAAACAATCTAGAGATTCAAATTTTGAATTTCAAATTCAAAATTGGCATTTCAAAAATGAAAGAAAAGGTTGAGATTTGAAATAGAAATTTAAATGTAAATTTTGAAATAAAATAATTCAAATTTGAAATTTTGAAATTTGAACCTTCCAAATCGACCTAGGTCAATTTAAGAATTATCAAGATGTGATAAAAACACACGAATTCTTTTTTTGAAAAAAAAACACACACAGAATCAATTTTGGGTCAATTTGAGGTGTGGTGCTCATTAGGCATACCCACACACTCTAAGGCATTCAGAGATTTAAATTTACCTTAGGTTGCTTGAAGTCACGATGTAGAAATGTTATACTTTAAGGGATACACTCTACAAATTGACCTTGCATCGATTTGAGAAGAGATAGCATAGGGTACACTCAAACATATACAAACTAGCACACCCACACACTACAAATAAACCTTAGGTCAATTTGAGAAGTGACATCTTGGGGTGTTAAATATAATTTCCAGACTCTACAAATCAACCTTGGTTTGATTTTGATGATCGCTCTCCCATACACAAACACATACACAAAAATATTAAAACACACACCCATACAGACTTCAAATCCTCCTTGGGTCAATTTGAGAAGTGGTAGCATAGGGTGTTGAACACAATGGGCATGCTGTACTTAAATGACCGTACACACACACACACACACACACACACACACACACACACACATGCACACATGCACATACACACACACATTCTAAGATACATGTATATACACCTCAAATTGACCTTGGGTCAATTTGAGAAATGAAAGCATAAGGCATTAACCAAAATGGCCAGGATATGTAGATACATTTGATGATCAATCACACACAAAAACACATGCAGAACATGCTCATAGATTTCAAATTAACCTTGGGTTGATCACTCTCCTGCACAAATACAAATGTGGCCAGGATATGTAAATTGATTTGATGATCAGTCACACACAAAAAAACATGCTGAACATGCTGAGAGCTTTCAAATCAACCTTGGTCGATTTGCAATTCATAATTTGTTGATGATCACTCTCCCACACAAACACAAATGCCACACCAACACAAACTGCAAATCAACCTTGGGTAGATTTGAAAAGGTTATTAATAACAATGACATGCTTTTCAAATCGACCTTTGGTTGATTTGATGAACAACTTAGAGGATCACTCGGATACACAACATATGCTAAGTGTTTATCTTAATGGCTAGGCTTTTCAAATCGACCTTGGGTCAACTTGATGATCACGTAACCCACACAAACACTAATGGCATACCTACACACACTGCAAATCAATATTAGGTTGATTTTTTCACTTCATGGATGTTTTTTATCATTCACACATACACACAATTATATTATAATGCATTACACAAACACACAAGCTTGTTCTTAAACATACTCATGTACACTGCAAATTGACCTTGGGTTGATTTGAGAAGCTGGTTTATCACAATGGCCATGCTCATCAAATCAACCTTGGGTAGATTTGATGAGCACTCATGCACATCTACTTAGATTATCACTCAGGCATGCACACACACACACACACACTTGGGGGTTCACCTCATAAAATTTTAGTGTACCACATCCATTCAAAAGGAAGGGTATTTTAATTTAACTTTTTGGAAAATTTTAACAGCTTTACAATAACAGGAGGGGTTTTTTAATTCAAGTTTAGAAAAAAATCACTTAGCTCATAAGTAAAGAGGGGTGTTTTTATTAGGGGGGAATTTTAGTTGAGGGATTTCTTAAATACCCCTTGAATGCACGTGATACATAGGGTTTCTAAGTAGTGCACCCCCTGAGCACACACACATGCTCTAAGACACATTGGTTAGGATATGCAAATTGACCGTAGGTTGATTTGATCATGACCCAAAACATGCTGAGAGTTAATCACAATCACCAGGCTTTTCAAATCAACCTTGAGTCGATTTGATGATCACTCACACACACAAACACAAGTGGCACACCCATACACATCGATTTGTAGTTCATGAATGTTGGTGATCATTTGCATACATACAAATATACATTTTAATACAAATAAATTCTAAAATTTTCCCCACACACTACACACACAAACATATTCCAAGACACACCCAGGCATACTTTGAATCAACCTTGGGTTAATTTAATAAGTGATAGCCTAAAGTGTTTAACACAATTGCCATAGGTTTATTATATGATCAAAGACATTTTAAATGAGAAACTAGATCCAAAAAATCAGCAAAATGACAAATGGAAGGTTCAAATAAAAATTTCAAGACATCAAAGGAGACAAAGGTTTTAAATGTCATTGATATAGCTATGGAATGGATTATAATAAATATTTGGGGAGATTATCATGTTTACTAAAGGAGGGATAGGAAAGGGATGTCGTAGTCTTGGCAAGGTAGTGGATATGCAAGAGGGTGTGGATAGTAAAGCAAATCCTTGCATTGCTACTATGACAAAGACAAAGAAAGTTGAAGAGGTAATTGTTAGGGCAACACTGGATATGTTTGAGGTTTAGATATGGGACAACTTTTGAAATTGATGTCAAAAGGTGTTATGAGGTAGGACTTAATTATGTGTATAGGGCACATAATGAAAACGTGGTGTTACAACTTGCTATGGAATTTTGTAAAGCACCACATCCAACGGACACTACCACAGACTTAGTACCCTTTAACAAAAATAATAAATGCCCATTAAAAACTTTGAAAAAAGAGGACATTGACTATGTAGGCTACATTGTTATTTTTGGGCAACACTCAATTGAAGCTACAAAAAGACTCTAAACCTACAAAATCCTTTTACAGGTACAATAATGATCTTTCAATTTTTTTGAATATTTTTTCCTTGGTTGAAATGTTTGATATGTACCTTTAGAATGAATTATTAATTTTTGACCAATGTTAATAGGTTTCAATGAGCTAGAATATTCTTTAGCTATCCAAATATGGAGCTAGTAAAGTGCTCAAGGACAACAAACACTGTACATGCTACAACTATGAGAAGGTCCCCATACTTGGACTAGCTGTCCCATGCTAGGAAACAGTGGGAAGCTTTTGGAAAACCAGCAGGCCAACAAAAGGACGCATGATCACAATGATCTATGGGATCTGTGTACTCATAATATCTTAAGATATATATTTTTATGTCTTGCTTTGATCTTACATATTCTAATGCATCAATAATTCTAAATAACTTTGTCATGTGATGATGACAGAAATTCATCAAGATGACAAAGGTGAGCCTTCACAACCTCACATTTAAACACGACATCCACATGATCATGTCCTCAAAAGATATCTTTGTAAAATAGATGACAATAGCAAAAATATACATTGCTAGCAAACTCCCTAACACATTGGGGCTGATTGAGCCACTGGAAAAAGAAAAAAATCAAAAGATGTGATCAAAGAAGGAGAGGATTTTGCAAAGGTTAGGCAAGCACCACATACAGCTCTTCTTTGTGAAACCTTGTTTTGTTGTTTGGAGGGACTCTTTGAGGACAACCTCCAAGAATTACAAGATAAGATAATGAATCATAATATTGTCTTAAGAAAGTCAAAGGAGGTAGAGCAGTTGATAGATATGGAAGATGCTACAAGGAAGATGAAAGAAAACCAAGTTCTCTAAGATGAAGTTGTAGCACATTTTAGTCCACGGGTTGGAGGTAATAGGAGGAAAGTTGGAATGTTGTTGTATCTACTTGTGCAATTATAGATGATGAATATAACAAAATAAGCGCACACACACACACACACATAGAGTTATGGATAAATTTGACCAAAGTAAAAAGGCATAAATATGTGTGTTAATTTTGTACTTCAATCACTCATGAAACAAGTGGAAGCACCGCCCCAACAAAGCCGCAAGCCACGAATGAGGGTGATCATTTGTAAGGAATGCAAGGTTGTGGTCATCATGAAACTAAGTGTTGTGCATATTTGATACAAGTTTACTGACTTCGGAACATCATGAGAAAGGTCCTTAAGGACACTGCTCAAAAGAAGGATGCCAAACCACACACCCCTTGAAGAAATAGCATGGCGATTACAAGAACTGGAGGAAGCTGAAGGTGATGTGCAAGCTCTCCAACTGTTGACATTTGTGATGGCATTCTTGTTTGCCTTGATGAACAAAGTCATGCAACACCGTGTCTCTAACCCTCGCCTATAAAGATGGATGCAAAATCATGCCTTGACCAATAAGGATTGGTCCTTTCAAGATTGTCTATGAGCTATTCTATGCTAAAGATTCTTCCCGTATAGTATTTCACAATACACCAGTCACACCCTACCCTGCCTATGTATGCTTTGTGGATGTATCTTCACCTGATTTTCAGTTCAAGCTTCCTCTTTCCATTGTTTGCCAATAGATAAGCCTCATTTCACCTCTCTCTTTTCCATTTTCGAAGCATGGAAGACATTCCTATGTTATGTGGATGGATTGAAAAAAATCCAAGTATCTTGTGGCCTTCAAGCGCCGTTGTGCTTCTCTCAACTTTCTTACTAAAGAAAGATGGCTGTTGGTTCTTCCCACATTTCTAGAGGGTTTGGCTCAAGTGTGGTATGAGGAGGGTATGAGAAGCAGGCCGAAGACGTTCGCCAAAGTTGGCCAAGGCTGACAGCAATTATGATTGAGTATTTTGGTAAAGAAGAGGAGCCAGAGAATGTGTACCTGCACGTGGCCAACTTGAAGCAGTCAGAAGGGGAGACGGTGCGTCGATATGTGGATCGAGCGACCATGCTCCTAGATTGTTTAATTGCCACACAGGAGAACAATGCCTAATTTCGAGCTCTAGAATGACTCAGCATGTGCTGGGCTACCTTGTAGCAGGAGTAAGCGATGAATTTCACCTCAAGCTTAAATGGGAGAATCCAGAAACCATGGTGCTAGCACAAGAGATGGCTTAGAAGTTTGATAAAGTTCAGTCTGGCCCCTCTTCAAAGAAGATGATTGTCCCTATGTAATATTAATGTCTTTCTTAATGGGACTTTGCAGGACATCGAGCAAGCATTCATGATGATGTTTATTATCTCTTACTTAGTATTTTTGCATTGATACATAAACAAGAATGTCTAAGAGAATGTAGAAAGGAATGTAACTATAGTATCAATGTCTTACTTTTTATATTTTGAATTTTAAAAATGTGTACTTTTTGTGTTTTTCCAAATTACATTCACTCTGTTTCATACATTTTTTGCAGTCACTCTGTTTCATACAATTTCTAAGAGTTATGTATCTTGTTTATGTTCGATCGAAGGTTGATAATCTACCATGGGTCAATGTTTGATTGGGTCTAGCCAGTCACGAAACTTTTGGGGCCGTGACACGATGCGCTTTTGGGTGAATATTTGAATTTTGCACGGACCCGCGCTCTCGCCAAAAATTTTCTTGACATCATGAAGGTGCATTGGCGTAATAATAAGACGCAATCTTATCATGGTCAATAGCGCAAAGCTAGACACATGGCACTATATGCATTTGCTCATGAGCACAAAGAATGTTGCTCTGCCTCTCGCCTGACTACATCAAATAGCCTTTGCCTTGCCATGTTTGCTTGCGCAACTTCACCATTTGTCACTGTGTAACACAATATTTTGTTGCACTGACCACCGTGTTGGTTTGAGCACAACCACGTTGGCCTGGCTACAACACAAAACTTTTTCCTTGCCACCTGATATTGTGCAGGTTTGCCATCTATCACTGTGCAGCACAATCTTTTGTTGTGTTGACCACCGTGCTGGTTCAAGCAATGATGTTGGCATGGAGAGACTACCACGTTGGCATGAAGACCACCGTGGCATGTTAATCTCTAAAGGGGACCTCTCAAGGTCCATATCCACAACCAACGCACTAGATGTTGGAGCTATTTTAGTTCTAAATCAAGGAAAATACTTGGAGGGTTCACCTCCAAAAATTTTAGTGTACCATGTGCGTTCAAAAGAAGGGGTATTTTAATCCCACTTTTGAGAAAATTTAATAGGATTACAATAATAGGAGGGGTTTTTTAATTCAAACTTAGGAAAAAATCTGTTAGTTCATAAGTAACGAGGAGTGTTTTTATTAGGGAAATTTTTTTTGTTGAGGGGTTTTCTAAATACCCCTTGAATGCACATGATACCTAGGATTCTTAGCAGTGCACTCCTGAAGGGAAAATAGTGTTATTTTGGAGATATTTTAGTTGTATTACTCCTTGTGCAACAATTTCTCAACCATCGCACACGTTCTTGGAGCTATTTTAGTTCCAAGCTAAGGAAAATGTTGAATTTTGCAATTTAGTATAGTTTCCTTGCAACCACCATGTTGGTTATTGGAGTTATTATAGTTCTAAACCACCGTGCTAGTTATTGGAACCATTTTCACTATAATAACAATAGTTTCTTCAACAATTTCTTGTGCAACGATCCTTATGGTTGCAGTAAAATGTAAGCAAGGGAAGAAATGTGTCATTTGTTCTTCTTTAGAGCCACTTTCACTACCAAAGTAACAAAAACTATAGTTTTGGTGACAATGGTACTACATTGAAATTGAAACAAAAGAACTTACATCCGATAGTTTTTGCGATTATAGTATTACATCGAAATTGAAACAAAATAAATTACATCTGAAGCAAACATTTAACAAAATAGATTACATACAAAGATGCTAGCACTTTGTCTTTGTGACACTTCTTTAAATACTTTTAGCACTTGTCAACACCACCACTGTGGCAAGACTGGGTGTCACTTTTTGCCCTTGTTAGCACTTGTTGTCTCTGTGCCAACATGGACTTAGGTAGAACAGAATGTGTGTGTAGAGTAGCGGCAAAGCTCCGCTTGTACTTGCATAAGGCTAGAAATAATCGCTCTTAGAAATCCAACTTGCATGTTCTACATGCAAGTTCTACATACAACTTCTACATGCAACTCCTACATGCGAGTTTTACATGCAAGTTCTACATACGACTTCTACATGCAACTCCTACATGCGAGTTCTACATGCAAGTTCTACATACAACTTCTACATGCAACTCCTACATTCAAGTTCTACATGCAAGTTCTACATACGACTCCTACATGCGAGTTCTACATGCGAGTTCTACATGCAAGTTCTACATGCAACTCCTACATGCGAATTCTACATGCAAGTTCTATATGCAGCTTCTATATGCAAGTTCTACATGTAGAGAGAGAATGTGTTACAATTCCTACATGCAGAGAGAGAAGCTCTCCAACTTGTATAAATACCCCATAATGGAATGAAGCCCACACTCTTTGGGGCATTGTGTTGAGTTCTACTTTGGTATTCTAAGCAATTGTCTCAAGTGTCCATGCTTCCTTGCAGTCCATGTCCAAAATCATGTCCTCACCTTACAACCGCTCCTCCCCTCTCCTCCAACCTTGCAACCAATCCTCTCCCTCTCCTCCTCCCTTCCCTCCCTTCTCCTCCTCCCTCTTCCTCCTCCTCCTCCTCCTCCTCCTCCCTCCTCCTCCTCCTCCTCCCTCCTCCTCCCTCCTCCTCCTCCTCCCTTCTCTCTCTTCTTTCCCCCATGCTCTTACACCTTCTTCCTCTCCCACTCCTATGCTTCCCCTAAACCCTTAGTTCCTCAACCCTTAATCTCCATGATCTATAAGGGAGATGAGTTCTCCACCGTGTACTCTACTCTAAACCTTGGAACCTCTTCTAAACCTTGGAAATCCTTCTAGCCCTAGAAGCTCTTCTAAACCTTGAAACTCCTTCTAACCCTAGAACCTCTTCTAAACCTTGAAACTCCTTCCAACCCTGGAACCTCTTCTAAATCTTGGAACCTCCATCTAAACCGTGGAATCTCCTTCTAACCCTTAAACTCCTCCTAAATCTTGCAACCCCCAATGAAGATGAAAGCCTTCATTACCTCAACCATGATGATACACATGCATGTACTATGTACTATTCATGTCTCTCACCGGAACATGACTCGAGGTCCTAAGCTACGCGTATACTACCAACGATAACCTCGATATATCTGTAGGTGACAAAAAGCCTCAAAACCCTGCATACTGAGAATACCCTGCTCTTCCTAGGGAAGCCGTGGGAAGAGCCAACATTTGGTGCCGCTGCTGGGGAGACTAGCATCTCAAGTAACAAGTAAACATATGCAGGTATGTGTAAAAAACAAACTACTTTAGACTTTCATGAACATAACACTCAAGGGCAAGGAGAGTAAATTTTTTTCCATTTCTAGCCAAACATATCAACCCCAAGCATCAACCTTGGGTTACTACCTTAAGAAATTATCTTTATTTCTTAAAAAGAAGCCACTTGATAAACAATCAGGCTAGGTAGTGGACACAAATGCATAGAGCTTGTAATTTTGATCATTTGACCTTTTTGCAGAAGAGCAAACTGAGCTATCCATAAAAAGTTATGGCTCGGGAAGAGTTAAATAGGGTTTAACCCTAAACCTAAACCCATTTCCTATAAAAACCCACTCCACCCCCTCATTCTTCATCTTTCACATGTTGCCTCCATCCTCTTCCTCATTCTGAGCCCTACACAAGGCACTCCTCCCTCTCCATCGACCACCACCCTACTCCCATCCTCACATGGTGACTTCGAACCCATCTCGTAGCAATAACCTAGCCATCCACCCACCGTCCATTGGTCCTCGACAATCCCGTTACATTGAGAGAGACTTGGAAAGCATTCAGGTGACCACCTCTTCTTTCCTTTGGATTTCCATCAAAGTTTTTTGTGCCGTCAAGTTTTTTCTTTTTTCTTTTCTCCACCACCCCTCCCCCCCTCCATCTCCACCACCCCTCCCATTTCCACTACCTCTTTCTTCCCTACCCCCACCCCCCTCGATCTCCACCACCCCCTCCCCCCCTCCATCTCCACACCCCCTTCCATTTCCACCACCTCTTTCTTCCCTGCCCCCACCCCCCCTTCATCTCCACCTCCCTTTTCCCCCTCCATCTCCACCACCCTCTCCCCCCCCTCCATCTCCACCACCCCCTCGACCCTCCCCCCCTCCATCTCCACCACCCCTCCCATTTCCACCACCCCCTCCCCCCCTCCATCTCCACCACCCCCTCCCCCCCTCCATATCCACCACCCCTCCCATTTCCACCATCCCCTCCCCCCTCTCCATCTCCACCACCCCCCTCGGGGGGGGTCACTCATCATATGTAACCCTATCACGTGAGTTCAACAGAAGGATATTTTTTATTTCTAAAATTTACAGAAATAAATATACATAAGGGACTATTTAATATAGTTTTGGAAAAAATTTACAGATTTGTATAGAAAAGGGGTACATTTTATTAATGAAAAAATTTACAGATAAGGGATTTTAAATATAGGCCTTGAACGCACGTGATATAGAGGGTTTATACATAGTGACCCCCCTGAGCCACCCCCTCCCCCCCTCCATCTCCACCACCCCTCCCAATTCCCCCCCTCCCCCCACTCCCCCTCCATCTCCACCACCCCCTCCCCCCTCCCCCCCCTCCATCTCCACCACCCCTCCCAATTCCCCCCCCCTTCCCCCCTCCCCCCACCCCCCCTCCATCTCCACCACCCTTCCCCCCCTCCCTCCACCACCACTCTCTCTCTCTCTCTCTCTCTCTCTCTCTCTCTCTCTCTCTTTCCCTCCCCCTCTCTCTCTCTCTCTCTCTCTCTCTCTCTCTCTCTCTCTCTGTGTCTCTCTCTCTCTCTCTCTCTCTCTCTCTCTCTCTCTCTCTCTCTCTTTCCCTTCACCTCTCTCTTTCTCTCTCTCACTCTCTCTCTCTCTCTCTCTCTCTTTCCCTCCCCCTCTCTCTTTCTTTCTCTCTCTCTTTCCCTCCCCTCTCTCTTTCTGTCTCTATCTCTCTCTTTCCCTCCCCCTATCTCTTTCTTTCTCTCTCTCTTCCCTCCCTCTCTCTCTCTCTCTCTCTCTCTCTCTCTCTCTCTTCTCTCTCTCTTTCCCTCCCCCTCTCTCTTTCTTTCTCTCTCTCTCTCTCTTTCCCTCCCCCTCACTCTCTCTCTATCTCTCTCTTTCCCTCCCCCTCTCTCTTTCCCTCCCCATCTCTCTCTCTTTTTGTCTCTTTCTCTCTCTTTCCCTCCCCCTCTCTCTTTCTTTCTCTCTCTTTCTCTCTCTATCCCTCCCCCTCTCTCTTTCTTGCTCTCTCTCTCTCCCTCCCCCTCTCTCTTTCTTTCTCTCTCTTTCTCTCTCTTTCCCTCACCCTCTTTCTCTCTTTCCCTCCCCCTCTCTCTTTCTTTCTCTCTCTCTTTCCCTCCCCCTCTCTCCTTCTTTCTCTCTCTCTTTCTTTCTCTCTCTCTTTCCCTCCCCCTCTCTCTTTCTTTCTCTCTCTTTTTCTCTCTATCCCTCCCCTCTCTCTTTCTTTTTCTCTGTTTCTCTCTCTTTTGCTCCCCCTCTCTCTCTCTTTCCCTCTCCCTCTCTCTTTCTTTCTCTCTATCTCTCCCTCTCTCTCTCTTTCCCTCCCCCCCCCTCTCTCTCTCTCTCTCTCTCTCTCTCTCTCTCTCTACCCCCCCTTGCCGGCAGCTCCCTACACAATACCCCTAACCTACCTAACCTATACTAAGCAAGGGCCTTGCTGTGTTGAGGGCCATTGCCTGCAATGGCGGTGCCATGCGTAGCGCTAGCCTAGGGCGACACAGCACCCGCTCGCCCTATGCCCCTCCTTGCCCATGCTGCCCACTTGCTCGCCCCCTCTCCCCCCACTGTTGGGTCTTTCCTACTGCTTTCGTAGGAAGAGCTGGGTCTTCTACGTTTGCAGGGTTTCGAGGCTTTTTGTCACCTACAGATATATTGGGATTGTCGGTTGTAGTATATGTGTAGCTTAGGACCGCGAGTCGTGTTCCGGTGAGAGACGTAGGCTTAAGTGTGGTAAGCAAACAAAGTGCATGCATGTGTAAAAGGAACATAAATCATCTTTGTTGAGGTAATGAAGGCTTTCGCCTTCATTGGGGGTTGTAGGGTTTAGGAGGAGTTTAAGGGTTCAGAAGGAGGTTCCAGTACAATGACAATGGGTGAAACCCAATCAGTGTGTTCTATCTCGTAGATGAATTCGGCATCTAGGAGTTTTTCCAGCTCGTCATAAACCATGGTGCCATATTTAGGATTTGTGCAATAAGGTCCACATACCTTAGGGTGAGCACCTTCCCTTATAGGTATCATGTGTACTGCCACTTCTGGAGAAATTCCTTTCATCTCTTTGTATGACCATGCTAGGCAGTCACGGTATTCCATTAGGAGTTCTTTGAGTTTGATTTCATCTTCTTGACGGAGCTGTTTCCCAATGAAAACCAATTTTTCTTCCTCCCCTTCAAGGGCGAGGTTTATTGTGCGTGTTTTTGCCAGTCCCTCATAGATTGGAGTTTCTCCAATGCTATCGGTTTCTTGAACGTCAGATTCTCTGAGTGGTCTTGGCATTGCTATTGGTGCACTACCACTTGTATAATTCTTAAAGTATTCTGGCACTTCTCGAAGATCGGCCTCTGATGGGGTTGAACTAGCCTGACATGTGTCATGTGTACTGGGTGGCATTGTTGCATTTATTAATTTGTTAGAATCTTCTTTTCTTTCTTTTTTTGAAGTCGCTTGACTAAGCTTCATCTGCACATGTGGCTTATATTTCCAAAACTTCTTACATTGGGAACTGTGGGGTAACTTTTCCACTGGTAAGGTGTTTCCAAGTAAGGGTTCATGTGCTGCACATACTCCTTCCAGTCCCTCAGGGGACCATTCAAGAGGTGGTGGTTCTGATTTTGAGGGAGCTGACTTTGCAAGGTACAATTCGACAATCCTTGTTTGGACTCGTTCGAATTCATTGAAGTGCTCGGCCTTGGCTTTTCTGCGATTTCCTCCTGTATCTTTCTTGCGGGATCTTCTACTGTTATTCAACTGTAGAGGTTCAACTTTTGGGAGCTCGACTGCCATTAGGGCATGAAGAATAGCTAGGTCATTATCAAAGATTTGATCTTCAATTTCAGCATTTGCAGCCTCTGTTTCAAGGTCCCAAGGAAAATCTGAGTCATCGGCATCTGGAACGCAATGGGACAGACGGTTTTGGAAACCGTGATCTCAATCACTGGGTCCAACACATGGACTGAAAAACGTTTTTGGAAATAGAGCTGTTTGTAAACTCCACCAGAGTGCGAATGATGAGCAACATAGAAGTTTTAGGACCTCCTGAGTCCACCGGAACTGACAAATCTACAAATGGTTGCTCCAAACTTGAGTTCCAACACCCGCGCAGAAAAATGCAGAAACTAACACAGTGAGTCAGAAATCCAATGAAATGATCCCAAATTCAAGAATGAAGATGTTTCCAAGCTCCTAAAGTGAAGTGGATACCAAAAGCAAGCAATAGTTGCCTCTACAAGTCAATACGGAGTCTCTGTCATCGAACGAAATGGGGAAAAGCTCAAAAAACGACTTTTTCTTTGAAAACACTTAACAGGCTCTCAAAACCACTTCACAAAACCAAAGTGACTTTTCAAAAGGTTCCTCCAAGGGCTCTACACACTCGGATACAAGTAAAGTCACCCATAAAGCTCCTATAGAGCTTCTCCTTCCTCCCACAGAGCTGCTGAGCTTTAAGCATTCATGCATGCTCAGCTAGATCACCCGGGCTCTGATACCAGTTGAGAGTGCTCTCAACAGAAGCAAGAACGGAAGAGGGAGAGAGAGAATCTAAGAGCCACACAAGTTTTGATGGGTGCAGAATGCCCTAATCTTCTTTTTTATTCATTTATATATGTGTTTGAGTATTGCACATAACCGCGGTAAAGGCACAGTGACCTTTAACTCCCACAAAGATAGCTGTCATCCAGCTCTTATTCATGGGTGGTGTACCAACCGCATCTACAGCTAACAAGTCGGTGACATAAATGCACAACGGTCACCCGGGCATATCACGAGTGGAGCTCGATATCTCAACAGCTAAAGGGATGTTTGGCATGGCACTGCTGCCAATCTAGTTAACATGGACATTTTTGTTTGTGATGACTGTCACAAAAGAGATTGGCACCAGTGCCATTCTGATAGAGAATGGTACCTGTGCCATTCTTAAACCATGAGAGTTTATGGATGGCTCCCTCATAGCCTAAGGGTTGAAGTAGCTAAAGGGATGTTGGGCATGGCACTTTTGCCAATCTAGTTAACATGGAGATTTCTGTAAAGTCTAACCTTCAGTGGGTACTTATGTGACCCTCTTTGTGATTGTCACAAATGAGATTGGTAGTAGTGCCATTCTGATAGAGAATGGCACCTGTGCCTATCAATCATCCATGAGAGTTTTTGGATGGCTCTCTCATAGCCTAAAGAATGAAATAGCTAAAGGGAGGTTAAAAAGGCACTCCTCCCAATCTAGTTATGTTCAAAGCACAAATGAGATTGGCACTAGTGCCATTCTTAATCCATGAGAGTTTGTGGATGGCTCCATCATAGCCTGAAGGTTGAAGTAGCTAAAGGGTTGTTTTGCATGGCACTGCTACTAATCTAGTTAACATAGAGATTTCTATTTGTGATGACTGTCACAAAAGAGATTAGAACCAGTGCCATTTTGATAGAGAATGGTACCTATGCCATTCGTAATCCATGAATGGAGATTTATCTTTGTGTTGAGTGTGGCATGTTGCTAATCTAGTTAACATGGAAATTTCTCTTTGTGATGATTGTCACAAATAATATTGGCACCAGTGCCATTCTGATAGAGAATGGCACATGTTCCATTCATTAATCCATGAGAATTTCAGATGGCTCCCTCATAGCTTGAAGGTTGAAGTAGCTAAAGGGATGTTTAGAATGGCACTGCTCCCAATCTAGTTATATTCAAAGCTCACATGAGATTGGCACTAGTGCCATTCTTAATCCATGAGAGTTTGTGCATGGATCCCTCAAAGCTTCAAGTTTGAAGTAGCTAAAGAGATGTTGGACATGGCACTGCTGCCAATCTAGTTAACTTGGAGATTTCTATTTGTGATGACTGTCACAAAAGAGATTGGAACATGTGCCATTCTTAATCCATGAGAGTTTGTGGATGGCTTCTTCATAGGCTAAAGGTTGAAGTAGCTAGAGGGATGCTTAGAATGGCACTTCTGCCAATCTAGTTATGTCACCTCTTAGCTTAAGTAATGTTTAGCGAGGCATTGATGCCAATATAGTTAACATGGAGATTTCTCTTTTCTAACCTTTAGTGGGACGTGGTGTGATCCTCTTTGCGATGGTTGTCACAAAAGAGATTAGCACCTGTGCCATTCTTTCCATTCTTAATCCATGAGAGTTTGTGGATGGCTCCCCCATAGGCTAAAGGTTGAAGTAGCCAGAGGGATGCTGAGAATGGCACTACTGCCAATCTAGTTATGTCACCTCTTAGCTAAAGGGATGTTTAGCAAGGCATTGATGCCAATATAGTTAACATGGAGATTTCTCTAAAATCTAACCTTTCGTGGGCACTGATGTGATCCTCTTTTTGATGGCTATCACAAAAGGGATTGTCACCAATGCCATTCTCTTAGAGAATGGCACTTATGCCATTCTTAATCCATGAGAGTTTGTGGATGGCTCCCCCATAGCCTAAAGGTTGAAATTGTCAAAGTGATGATTAGAATGGCACTAGTGCTAATCTAGTTGTCACCTCTCGGCATGGCACTGCTACCAATCTAGTTAACATGGATATTTCAAAGCACAAATGAGATTTGCAATGCTGCCAATATAGTTAACATGGATATTTTTCTAAAATCTAACCTTCAGTGGGCACTAATGTGACCTTCTTTTAGATGAATGTCACAAATGAGATTGGCACTAGTGCCATTCTGATAGAGAATGGCACATGTGCCATTCTTAATCCATGAGAGTATGTCAATGGCTGCGCCATAGCCTAAAGGTTGAAGTAGCTAAAGGGATGTTTAGCATGGCACTGTTGCCAATCTAGTAATGTCACCTCTTAGCTAAAGGGATGTTTAGCATGGCAGTGCTGCCAATCTAGTTAATATGGAGATTTCTCTAAAATGTAACCTTCAGTGGGCACTGATGTGATCCTCTTTGTGATGATTATCGAAAAAGAGATTGGCACCAGTGCCATTCTCATTGAATGTTCAAGTAGCTAAAGGGATGTTTAGCATGGCACTACTGCCAATCTAGTTAATGTTAGATATCAATGCTCCACTCTCATGTAACTACGCGGGAACCAGCTAACTCTACTTGTAAGCCCCCCATATGAGGAGAAGGCATTTGAGTAGCTCGGCTATCGGGTAGGTCTTGGTTTGGACACCAGATGGGGGCCATGTGTGGCCTGATGGTTGGACGGCTTTAGATAGAGTTGGCACACTGCCAACTAGGCTACATGCAAGTGCGCGAAGGAATCCCTTGACTGACCACATTGAGGGTAAATGGAGCATTTCCCAGGGTAGCCCACTCTTGGGTTGTGGGGCCTGTTTGGAGCCTCAGATGATCTCGAATGGCTCTGGGCCGAACGGTGACCGAAGGTTAGTTTCTCTGTCTTGCGCACCAGCTCTATCGTATGGTCGGTGGCCTATTTTAGGACCGACCCCCAATCGATCGTTTTGGGTGGACTGGGTCGGTCACCCAATTGAGCCTAACCGACTATGACTGGTGGCTATATAAGAGCAAGCCCATGAAGCCCATTTCATCACTGGCTACAACAACCCTGATTCCTTAGCATCCAGCCTCCGTCTTCTACTATTTCCAGCACACCATTGAAGCTTCTTTCATAGGAGTGCACGGTTGGAAGGTAGCACCATCTATTGTATCAGTTCTATAGTCATACTATCTTGTTTTCTCTCTTGCGTACGAGATCCTATTATCTGTTGAGCACAGACGTTGTATTATTTTCTTACATGGTATCAGAGCCTGGACTCTAGCAAGAAGATTTGGTAGTGTGTTTCTGTTTGTGAGCAGATTGTGAGAGATGGCCCAGCCCGCAAGACTGTGAATCCCACCGTTCGGCGAAAGCGAAAAGTTGGACGGCTCTAACTATCCACTCTGGAAGTTCAATATGAAGACCATCCTAAGCGCATACAAGCTTTGGGACACTGCTACTGGGGTGGACGTGAGGCCGGTTGCGAGACCGGATCCAGCCAATGCAGGACAACAGATAGTAGTAATTGCGGATGAGATTCTCACGTGGACAAGAAGAAATGCAAATGTGTTGTGTTCTATTGTCAGCAGTGTAAGTGATTCCATCATGGCGTTAATTCAACATATCACCACAGTGGAGGAGGCATGGACGGTCTTGAAAAATCAGTACGAGACCATGAATCAGACGCAGATTCAGAATCTAGAGGCTCAACTCGCGAAAGAGAAGTTGTCCGAGTCTGAAGCGACAGAGAAGTTCATCACCAGGGTGAAGAATCTACGCGATTAGATGACTGCGATTGGCATCACCATCACCAGCGAGAATCTAGCACGAAGGTGCATACGGATTCTCCCACCAAAGTACGACAGTCTTGTTACGACGCTGAATACGCAGAACAAAAATCCACCCCTCAACTTTGAGGATTTTAGTGCAATGCTTCTGGAGGAGGAGATGCATCAAAAGATGAGGACTGGAGAAGATTCGGCTTTCCTGGACCAGATCAAAGAAAGGTAAGGGTAAGGACTCTGGTAACCCATCTTCTTCTGATGATAAAAAGAGAAAGAAGAAGATCAAGTGCTTCTATTGCAACAAGGCAGGGCACAAGCAGAATGAGTGCCGAAAGAAGATTGCAGATGAGAAGAACGGAGTAAAGAAAGAGTCTAGCAACAACGCGCAGGCAGTACCAATAGAGCTGTTTGTAGCAATTGAGGAGATTTGCATAGAAGCAGTTCATGTACCTGCAGAGAATCCGTATGCACCTTCGTGCTTTGGTGGGAGAATCCGTATGCACCTTCGTGCTAGATTCTCACTGGTGATGGTGATGCCAATCGCAGTCATCTACGAAATGGGCCAGAGTATGATAAAAGGGAAAGATTTGACAAAGACTTTCTGGGCTGAAGCATGTAACACTGCAGTTTACATACTAAATCGTAGCTACACGAAGGCTATGAATGGGATGACTCCACTTTCTGGTAAGAAACCTTCAGCTGCACATTTCAGAGCTTTTGGATGTGACTATTTTGTGCATGTCCCTGATGCTACCAGGACCAAATAAGAACTGAAGAGCCGAAAGTGTATTTTCTTGGGCTACAGTGAAGAGGCAAAGGGTTACCGTCTCTATAACCCTGTTACTAAGAAGGTAATTGTAAGTCGTGATGTGGTCTTCTCAGAACAACCACATCAATTGGAGGAGGATGCTTCCTTCCCGGACAACGAAGACCAGGATATCCATCCAGTACTACCACCAACAGCAGACCAAGCTCCCCTAACGGGGCTTGGGAGGATTCAAGACAAAGAAGATGAAGAAGAGCCTGCAGAACCACAACGGCAACGGCCATTCCTGAAGTGGGTAAAGCAGCTTTTGGACAGTAGAGAACCTCCAGCCATTGAGGAGGAACCATCCGAACACCGCCAGTCCAAGAGATTAGAGGAGCAAAGAAGGGCGTAGGAACACTTGCCAAGTCAACTATGCTTTGATGACAGAAGTGATCCGTGCTGATGAACCCAAGTGTCTTGAAGAGGCACAGGGCGATGATAGGTGGATGGAGGCTATGCAATCGGAGTATGGCTCCATAATGAAGAACAACACTTGGGACCTTGTGGATCTACCACCAAAATGCAAGGTAATCGAAACCAAGTGGGTGTACAAGACCAAGTACAAGTCCGACGGCATGTTGGATAAGTTCAAGGCTCAACTCGTGGCAAAAGGATTTGCACAGGTACATGGTTTTGATTATCAAGATACTTTTGCTCCCACAGCTCGACTAACCACGATTCGCAGTGTTTTGGCTTTAGCTACCCAAGGAAGTTGGCCCGTGTTTCAGATGAATGTGAAATCCACCTTTCTGAATGGAGATCTCAAGGAGGAGGTATACATGGAACAACCACTAGGTTTTGAGATCCCCGATTTAGAAGGTAAAGTCTACAAACTGAAGAAGGCACTTTACGGGCTGAAACAGGTCCCACGAGCGTGGTACCAATGAATTGATGCCTACTTTCTGCAAAACGGGTTCAGGAAGAGCCCATCTGATGCAAATTTGTATATCTTCAGAGAAGGAGGCAGGTGTATGATCGTGGTCCTTTATGTGGATGACCTTGTCATAACAGGGAACCATGAAGAGAAGATCTTGCAGACGAAGCATTTGCTAGGAAGAGAGTTTGAAATGACAGACCTCGGACTGATGCATTTCTGTTTGGGGATTGAAGTTTGGTAGGAGCTGAAATAGATCTTCATTTCATAGCTGAAGTATGCTAGAGAGATACTGAAAGCATTTGGCATGGTTGAGTGCAAGACAGTTGGTACCCCTATGGAGGTTGATGCGAAGCTCTCAAATGAGTATTCATCACCACTGGTGGACGAAGCAAAGTACAGAAGGCTTGTGGGTAGCTTGATTTACCTATGGAACACACGGCCAGACATCAGTTTTGCGACTGGTATACTAAGCAAGTTTTCCAATAAGCCCCGAGAGAACCATTGGAGGGCAGGGATGCGGGTGCTGAAATACATCAAAGGCACTTTTAATTATGGCATCACCTATGCCAAGGGCAACATCTTGACCGAATTCTATGACTCGGATTGGGAAGGAGACGTGGACAGCAGGAGATCAGTGACAGGGTACTATTTCTCACTTGGATCTGGAGTTGTGTCATGGGTCAGCAAGAAGCAACCCATAGTTGCTCTTTCTTCTACCGAGGCCAAGTACAAATCTGCATGCTTTGCTTCTTGCGAGGCAGTGTGGTTGAGGAGGATTTTTGGGGACATGGTGCACTATAGAACAAGCCTATGTAGTTATCATGTGATAATCAGAGTTGCATGGTGATTGCAAAGAACCCAATGTTCCATGCTCGCACAAAACACATTGAGATTCAATATCATTTTGTACACGAGCTCATCATGGATGGAGAGGTTGACTTGGTGTACTGTCTGACTACAGAGAATACTGCAGACATCTTCACGAAGGCTCTTGGAAGAGACTTACTGGAGAGGCATCTTCATCGACTTGGCATTGGGCCGAAAAAGTAAGTTCACTTACGGGTGGACATTGAGGGGGGGTGTTAGATATCAATGCTCCACTCTCGTGTAACTATGCGGGAACCAGCTAACTCTACTTGTAAGCCCCCCATATGAGGAGAAGGCATTTGAGTAGCTCGGTTATCTGGTATTTTGGACACCAGATGCGGGCCATGTGTGGCCTGCTGGTTGGATGGCTTCGGACAGAGTTCAAGGCACACTGCTAACTAGGCTACATGCAAGTGCGGGAAGGCATCCCTTGACTGACTGCACTGAGGGTAGATGGAGTATTTCTCAAGGCAGTCCACTCTCGGGTTGTGGGGCCTGTTTGGAGCCTCAGATGATCCCAGATGGCTCTGGGCCGAATGGTAACCGTAGGTCAGTTGCTCTGTTTGCGCACCGGTTCTATCGTATGGTCGGTGGCCTATTTCGAGACCGACCCCCAATCGACCGTTTTGGGCAGACTGGGTCGGTCACCCAATTGAGCCTAGCTGATTATGACTGGTGGCTATATAAGAGCAAGCCCGTGAAGCCCATTTCATCACTAGCTACAATAACCCTGATTCCTTAGCATCCAGCCTCCATCTTCTATTGTTTCCAGCATGCCATCGAAGCTTCTTTCACAGGAGCGCACGGTTGGGAGGTAGCGCCATCTATTGTATCAGTTCTACAGTAATCAAATTTTTGATTCTCCATACTATCTTGTTTTCTCTCTTGCGTACGAGATCCTGTTATCTATTGAGCACAGACGTATTATTTTCTTACAGTTAAGAAGGAGATTTCTCTAAAATCTAATCTTCAATGAGCACTGATGTGTTCCTCTTGAGATGACTGTCACAAATGAGATTGGCACCAGTGCCATTGAGATAGAGAATGGCACATGTGCCATTCTTAATCCATGAGAGTTTGTGGATGGCTCCGTCATAACCAATCTACACAAACCCACATGGAGTAGGATGGCATAGGTGCCCATCTTTATCAAAAATATCAAAGCATAAATAAATCTTTCAGTTTAGCATGGCTGTTGACTCTGTGCCAACATGAACTTATGTAGAAAGAGAATGTGTTACAACTTTGTGATACAACTTATGGGACCTACTTCAAACCGAATTCAAACGACGCTTTCAAATGGAGAGGCTACAAGATGATCCCGCTCTCCAACTCAGCAAGATCGAACAAGGCCAAAGAGAAGATGTACGCACGTACCTGGGTAAGATGAAACGATTAATTGCCAAATGTGACCCATGCCCAGATGCAAAGTACCTCATGGCATGGTTCATTACAAGACTGAGAAAGAAAATCTGAAAGGATATGAAAAAGATAAGCAGCTATGAAATGTTCAGTGTTGCTCATGTGGCAGCCATTGATATTGAGGATGGCATGACAGACTCAGATACTAGCAGTGATGATGGCAAATCTAGTGTCCACATTGCATGGCAAATCATACAGCAAATGAGTGCTCGGTCCTCAGAGCCAGGATCACTGCACAAGCAAATCCATTGCCAAGGTTGTGGTGCCATATTTGCATCATCGACGGCCATGATGAAAATAGTTGCATCTTCAACATGCGCAACAACCCGCCTTGAACTCAACAATACCAAGGGGCACCCATGTCAGTATACAGGCAACCGACACTTGCACAAGTGCCCCTAGCTCTGAGGCTAAATCATGTTCCTGTTCGGACACAAGTCATACAACTACTTAGGAATATGAATCCACGACTATATCCAAGAGCACCAAATCCAACTCCTCAGGTAGTTCCAATACATCAATTACAAGCCGAGGACGTAGACTCGCCATTTGAGTATGAAGCAGAGTACCCAGTGTAATATGTGTTACAACTTTGTGATACAACTTTGTGATACAACTTTGTGTTACAACTTTGTGTTACAACTTTGTGATACAACTTTGTGTTACAACTTTGTGTTACAAATTTGTGTTACAACTTTGTGATACAACTTTGTGATATAACTTTGTGTTACAACTTTGTGATACAACTTTGTGTTACAACTTTGTGATACAACTTTGTGTTACAACTTCTAC
The DNA here is from genome assembly GCF_047967505.1 of Dipteris shenzhenensis. Classification (NCBI taxonomy): domain Eukaryota; kingdom Viridiplantae; phylum Streptophyta; class Polypodiopsida; order Gleicheniales; family Dipteridaceae; genus Dipteris; species Dipteris shenzhenensis. Next base: position 33,205,893 of record NC_141599.1, read on the forward strand.
ATACGACTTCTACATGTAGAAAGAGAATGTGTTACAACTTTGTGTTACAACTTCTACATGTAGAAAGAGAATTTGTTACAACTTTGTGTTACAATTCCTACATGCAAAGAGAGAAGCTCTCCAACTTGTATAAATACCCCATAATGGAATGAAGCCCACACTCTTTGGGGCATTGTGTTGAGTCTACTTTGGTATTCCAAGCATTTGTCTCAAGTGTCCATGCTTCCTTGCACTCCACGTCCAAATGCATGTCCTAACCTTGCAACTCCTCCTGCCCTCTCCTCTAACTTTGCAACCCACCCTCTCCCTCTCCTCCTCCTCCTTCCTCCTCCTCCTCCCTCCTCCTCCTCCTCCTCCCTCCTCGTCCTCCTCCTCTCTCGTCATCCTCCCTCCTCCTCCTCTCTCCTCTCTCTTCTTTCCCCCATGCTCTTACATGTTCTTCCTCTCCCACTCCTATGCTCCCCCTAAACCCTTTGTTCCTCAACCCTTAAAACTACATGATCTACGAGGGAGATGAGTTCTCCACCATGTACTCTACCCTGAACCTTGGAACCTCCTTCTAACCTTGGAACTCCTTCTCAACCCTACAACTCCTTCTGAATCTTGGATCCTCCTTCTAACCCTGGACTCCTTCTAAACCCTGGAACCTCCTTCTAAACCTTGGAACCTCCTTCTAACCCTGGAACTCCTTCTAACCCTGGAACCTTCTTCTGAACCCTGGAACCTCCTTTTGAAGCCTGGAACCTCCTTTTAATCCTTAAACTCCTCCTAAACCCTACAACCCCCAATGAATGAGAAACCCTTCATTACCTCAATCATGATGAAACACGTTTCTTTTACACATGCATGCACTTTGTTTTCTTACCACACTTAAGCCTACGTCTCTCATCGGAACACGACTTGAGGTCCTAAGCTACACGTATTCTACAATCGACAACCCTAATATATCTGTAGGTGACAAAAAGCCTCGGAACCTTGCATACTGAGAATACCCAGCTCTTCCTACGAAAGCAGTAGGAAAGAGCCAACAATGGCACAGTGCCAATCTACTCCTTGCATAAAAAATGTAATGACTAAAGATTTTAGTTTACCATGAAACTATTACCATCCCACTCCTTGCATGTTTTAATGAGAATATGTTATTACATGAAATCTTTTTGAAGTAAGCGCCAAATTGTCACATTCTTTCTCCTTGCAATCTTGGCACAGGGGAAGTAATAGAAAATGAGATGTGGTAACTCTAGAGGGCGATCATGTTAAGGTCTTGAGGCATAGATGCTCATTTAGATGAGGTTAGGAGTTCTATCATGCTTTCTTGACATTTTTATTTAAGAATCTATTAGCTATTCTAATATGTGTTTAGCTAGATATTCTAATTGTTCCATATCCTAACACTAGGGAACAAATTTCTGAAATTGTAGATGCCATGATCACAAATGCAAATCTAGAGACTATACCGGAGAGTGACCCTAAATCTTCCACGAATGCCATGACAACTTCTGTTGCCAGTGCTGCAGGCACATGTAGGAATTTGTTGCCATCAACTACTCGCAAAAACCCACCCTCTTCTGATGGATGTGTTGCTATTGGGCCAACATACCAAAAGTTTCTAGAGAATTTGCTACTCCAGCTAGATAATTGTGGGTCTGAGAACAAAAATAGATACTTGTTTGCATACCTTTCTCTTCTTGTAGCAAGGGGCATTTTCATGATAGTTCAATTGGGCTTCTTAATGGTAGGGCACACACATGAGGACATTGATGCAACGTTCAGTAGGTTCTCTAAGGGTTTGCGAGTGGGACAAACGTTCACTTTCCCTCATCTGATGGACACAGTCAAAAAATGTACATCAGCTTCTCCAACACCATTTCTTCTTACACGGGTTGCTAACTTCAAGGATTAATATGTAGATGGCTACCTATTTGATGGGCAAGAAATGTTGGTTGGTCATGCAAAGCCATTACAATTTCAATTTTTCATGCAAGGTGAGAAACCTATGATGCAGTACAAGGTGCATCCAAAATCATTGAACTGGATGCCCATTGAAGGGGGAATGGAGCTGTGGAAGAAAGATAGTGAGGGTCGACCATTGTTGCCTACCGGTTGCCTAGATATACTACCAATGGCTGCATTTGTGAGAGATCACTTGCAAGTAATATCAAGGATAAAGGATTACATTAAGGTTTGGGAGAGATGTGCAAGCATCGTATGAGTCCTACATTAGGCCAATGATAGACTACTGGAAAACCATGATCAGTGAGCTTGAACAGGAAAACATCTTAGAGATAGGAGTGTACAAGGATTTTTGGCCAAGAACACAATCGCTTGATGAGGAGGAGGATATAGATGCTTGCATTAATGAGTTCCAAGGCTATGAGGAATGCAATGATCACTATTGCAGGCCTCTAAAAAGTAAGCCAAGGGAAGAGTTTAGACCAATGGTGGATGTTAAGGAAGGCGACTTTGTCTTGGTGAGGCCTTCAGACCCCATATGGCTTTGGGTTTTGCCATATCAAGTGCCAAGATGGATGCTGCATCTCCTAACTTCAAGAAATTCACCATTAGTTAAGAGAAAGGGACTCAGTGATGCATATGCCTATATTGACTACTGGAACAAGTATTGGGTAGAGAATAGGTTGGATCCATAGGCGTGGGAGTGTATTGATGCGGTGGTTTGTGGTCGTGGATATCAAAAGCCATAAATAGACTCAAGAAGATTAATATTCCACAAAATGTATGTATCAAAGCACGGGAGACCTTGCTTGGTATCAAAGCATAGAAAATGGTGATCATTTTCTCCTTCTTGGTGTCCCAAACTTTCATTTTAATATGTACTCTCATGTGATATTTCTCAATCATTGTTATCTTATCGATGCATATTTGCATATTATTAATATAACAATTTTCAGAAGCTATCTTTCACCAACAACAACTTTGTTTCTAGTGGTTCACTTTCCACGGTGTTTGTTAAGACCACCAATTGGTGTTTAGTAACACCTCAAGTAAAATATACACGCCCCCAAACTGTGTTTCTTAACACCACCAAATATATGATTTTCAAACTCTGCCACAAATGCTTTGTTCCGGTTGTTAACCCAATGAAACGTTTCGCAACCCATGAAGCTTTTCATAATCATTGGCATTTTCAAATAATAGTATATTTCAATATTGGCAAAATTCCCACAATCAATGAAAATTTTCTCAAATTTAATGAAAACTTTCTCAAATTTAATGAAATCCACCCAATTTCCAAATTCCCAAAGTGCAACTTTTGTCCCATTTTATCTAATATGGTGTTTTATATATGTATATTCTTCTTCTTTTTTTCTTTTTTTTCTTTGTTGCTACCATGGTAGCACGGCCCCTTCCCCTCCCCTTCGTCATCCACTCGTTCCCTCTCCTCCTATCTTTTTAAATATCTTTAAAAAAAAATCATCTCTCCCCCTTTTTTGTGTTAAAATCCTTGCTGTTGTGGCACTACAAAAGACCTCTCCTCCCCTTTCCTGAGTCCCCCTTTCCCTTTCCTCTCCTCTCTCCTCTCTCTTCCCCTCCCCCCCCTCTTTGTATCTCTCTCTCTCTCTCTCTCTCTCTGTCCTCTCCCCTTCGATCTGCCCCTCGTCTCTCTCTCTCTTTCCCTTCCTGTGTGCTCCCCTCCCCTTCTCTCTCCCTCTCTCTCTGTCTCCCCCCCTCTCCCTCTCCATTCCTTTCGTGAGATCTACCCTACCCTCCCTTCCCTCTAATCTCCCTCTTCCCTCTCCCTCTCCCCCCCCCCCTCTCTCTCTCTCTCTCTCTCTCTCTCTCCCCCCTCTCTCTCTCTCTCTCTCTCTCCCTCTCCCTCTCCCTCCGCCCCTCTCTCTCTCTCTCTCTCCCTCTTCTTATCCCCCCCGCCCTCTCTCTCTCTCTCTCTCTCTCTCCCCCTCCCCTCCCCCCGATGTTCCCCTTCCCTTCTTTCCTTCCTTGTGGCAATGCAAGGGGTTGCGTTAAAAAAATAATAATAATAAAATAAAAGATATTTATTTATTTATTTATGTTGATGCCATAGCGAGAGTGCTATCCTATGCTCCCTTCTTCCCTCTCCTCTCCCTCTCCCCTTCCCTCTCCCCCTCCCCTCTCCACCTTCCCCCCCCTCTCTCTCTCCCTTTCTCCCTCCTCCCCTTGCTCTTCCCTTATCTTCTTCCTTCCTCAAGGCTTCCCCCTCTCTTTCCCTCTCTCTCCCCCTCCATTACATGTCTCTCCCCCTTCCCCTTTCTTTGCCTTCTTTCCCTCACTTTTGCCCTACATCAAGATGTGTCATTTGAAGGTGTGTGCTTTACTCAGTACAAACACATCTTTAAAAACATTTGTAACTATTGTAAGGTGTTTATAAGTTCTTTGAGATTATACTATTTTTTCTTTCTGAAGCTTTGAAAGGTGTTTATTCGCATCGTCATTAAGCCTTGGAGATTTTCGAGCTCCAAAACTCGAAAAGGTGTTTATTAACACCGTTACTAAGTCTTGTAGATTTTAGAAGACTTGCATGGTAAATCAATCTCATGCATGGAATTTATATATATATATATACATACAATATTTCATGGATTTTTGTATATTTGAATTATTAATAAGTTACGAAAAAGTTAGATCTTAAAAGAGGATTGAATTTCTTTAAAATAAATATTTATACTAGGATTTTTGCAATATAGAGTACGGTGTGAATTATGTTTCCTAGTTTTTGCATTATTAGTTCAAAATAATAGTGTGAGTAAATATAATTTTTATTGAGAACGGATAGTGTGAAAAAGTAAACTTTTGATTCGAAAGGTGTAATCAAAACTCACCCAAGAGGGCCCACCTCCTCTTGAATGCCATTTGGGGCTGATGTGGGAAAGGTGTACATGGGAGGAGGGTTAAGCATGGGTTAAGTGAGGGGGGGAAGGGAGGATGGTTTGGGTGGTCCCTACTGTAAGGGGAACAACCAATAGGGGCTCTTTCAAGGCCTCCCCACCCTCCAACTCAACATACAATCGTCCCACACCTTAGAGCACTCTCATTGGTACACCTCAAATCCCTCCGTAATATCCTCGAAATAAGCAAACACTATTTGGAGGCCCTTCGAGACCCCGTTCCTCCCTAATGATTACAGAGAGAGATATTGTAAATTTTACTATGTAGAAATGACAGAGCCAAAAAGTAAACTTTTGATTCTCAAATGACATTTTCATAAAGTAAACTTTCCACCTAGGAAGGATTTTTAGGATTAGTCCAAATGTATACATATGAGTCCAAAATTAATGTACGTGTTAAATATATTTTTATAATAAATTAAAAATGCCTTTCTGTTAAATGCACATGATAAGACATGTTTTCTTACATGACCCTCCATGAAACTTGATATTTGTTCTAGAAATCAAATTTAGTGGGATTACTTGTTATCCTTGGGTTGATTTTGATGGTTGGGTGGAATGAATAATGTGAGCTTGTGCAATGACTAATGTGCACTTTCCATCGATTACATTTTATGATATGTTTTTTGAGACATGAACGGGAATGGGTTCTAAAATGTGAAGGAAATAAATCATTACTAATTGACTCAAGCTTCTACCAGGAAATGAAATTAGATGCCCTTCTCACAATGAATCAATTCAAACTAGGTGACAATTGGCATGGACTATATTAAAATGATAGCTATGATACCTAACTATGAGTAGAAAGCACATATTAGATACTCCACAAAGATGCCAATATATGGTCCTCTAATCAACTTTTATTCAAATTCCCAATTAACTCATCTCCCTAGACCCCCTCCTCCCTCAAACCAAAAATTTAAACTAATATAAGTTAAGCGATGTCCTAGGAAAATTTAGTCCCCATCCTAAGGTAGATCCAATCCCCTCACCACCTCTCTCACCCCCCTTGCTGTTTCTTTGATTATCAGCCCTCGCTGCCTATCAGCTTCACCCTACTCGTGACTCACAAGTGCATTCTCCTCCATCTTCCTCTCTCTAGGCTTCTTCTCTCTTTGCTCTAACCCTCCACTCCCTCCTCTTGCTACAACTATCCCTTCCCTTCATCCATGTAACTAGCTTTGTGGAATAGATTGATGCCATAGTGTCAGACTCTCCCCTTCCCCTTTCCCGCTTCCCTTCCTTGCCTCATTGCCCATGAATATAGAGACACCAAGTACACACTAAGGAGCAAAATTCAAATTACAAAATTATGCAAGTAAAATGATAAACCATAGCACACAAAGATAAAAAATTCATAAACCCAATTATAAAGATTTGTATCATGCATTGATTGCCCACTATCGTCACTCTAGGAAGTTTTTTCTTCCTTATTTTCCATAGATCCCTCCTCTATATCTTGTTTGACTTCCTCTCCTACTGCCTTTTCCATATTGTTTGCCTTTCCATTCTCCTCTCCCATTCTATCACCCCCCTATCATCTCCCACTCTAAGGTCCTCTTTCCTCTTACTCGAATACATCCATTAGAATGTATTTGAGTAGAGGGGCTCTTTGCTCAAATGAGACTCAAATACACCTTATGGTCATGCATTACTTACAATTAAGAATGGGTCAAGCATAAACAAAACATAAAGCATTGAAAAAGGCATCGGAATCTAAGATTGAAAACTTTCCACAATTGGTAGTATGTCCGCAAGATCTAAACACTGAATATGCTATTGTAATCTTGCACAACATTGCAATGAAAAATAAAATGTTTGCCCCCAATCCATCCCCTCATCCTATAAATCCTAGTGGCCCATTTCACGATCTATTGGATTTATTTAGAACCATCACAAAGTAGGAAGGTCTTTGGGCCCTTGAGCTCCTTAGAGTGGGGTTGATTTCTTGCTCATTTCTTGCAGTCTTCAATGACATAAATCCCAAATTTGAATCCTATAGTTACTCAAAGGCCTAGATTAAGATCCATGATAAGGAATTTGGGTGGATATCACCTTCTAAGACTTTGTTGATATGTTTAAGAAGCAAAGAAACTCTAGGTTGCGAGTGATCAAAGATTAGCATAGTGGAAGTGTGGATGGATGAAATTGTCTTTGGCTCCTTTGATGCTTAGTGAATGAACAACGTGCAGCACTAGTGATCAAGAATACATAAATAAGATTAATCAAAGCACCCATGATCGAAGGGAATAATTGAGGAAGAATTATACATGCAAACGAATACTAGGTCAATGGGTGACTAGGAATCTAATTGAATTAATTCAAGTGATAAATTGAATAAAAGTATAGAATGCATGAAATCACTAATAAAAAATATTAAATCCACATAGAATGAGGTGGCACTGTGTGTACCACATAGCGATATCTAGGAAAATCGAATTTTTTTTAATAATCTAGGTAAGTCTTGAAAATTTTGGCAATCCAAGTAGTTGGTGGGTAGATGCATGCTAGGGTGTACATAGTATTTGCAAAAATATAGTACCATGAGTTGAGTACATTGTTTAAAAAAATTTATCTTGATTAGTGGATGGCACTGATTCTCATGACTAATCAAGGGTGTCCATATTATCATTCAGTCCACATTCTCATGTAGCACGCCACTCATCGTTGACTGACATTTTGGTCATGCTGTGATCAAGCTTTCTGATTTCCAGTTTAAGATATCGTAGGAGGCCGCTTGTTGTTTTGTAGTTGAAGCTATATCATGGACGTCGGTAAGAGGTGAATTGTTCTCTCTTTCTCTATCACTCCCTACGTTGTTCGTCTTTAACTTTTCCCCATTCCGTCTGATTGCATACAATCTTTCCTATCTCATATTCATGTAACTTTGTTTGTGGACAATTGAGCAAGCACATGTCTTCAAAGAAAATCTTAAGATCGCCAGGAAAAAGGTCCCCGAAGAAGAGATTTAGATCACCACAAAAACTAGAGAAGAAGAAGATTTAGTTCCAATCTCCAACAAAACGATCTAGCATGAGGAAGTCAAAGGCCATTTGCATTCCAACAGGGGTGAAGCCTAGCTTCAAATTTTTCCTTAAAGCAAAGCAAGAACAGTTTGAAGCCATGGAACTATGGATGCAAGACACATGAGGCACCCAATACAAAGCCAACCATCGTGAATACCATATTGAAAGCCTGAATAAGGATTTATATGATGACTTTATTTCTATCTATAGAAGGATATATCAGACAAAATCAGTCCTAGCTCGTGCATATGTTGCGGCCCAACATGGCATTGAGGAGGATTGGGACAATTTTGCCCACCATCGTGAAAGTAATCTAAGGAGCGGCAGCCAAGACAATACTTGCATGAAGCAAGAACATGCACTGCTAGCAACACCATTGGAAAATATGAAAAAGGAACCTCAATACTACTACTACTAATATTGTACTTTGTTATAGGACTGCTAGGTACTACTATAGTACTCTCTTAGAGTACTATTAATGCAAGATAGTACTAAGATGTTGCTAAGTACTAAAATAGTATTCTCTTATAGTACTAAGATATATGTCTCTCTTATAGTACTAATATATTAGTACTCTAAGATAGCAATCTCTTACAATACTCACATAGGGATTTTATTACAATACAAAGATAGTACTAATATATTACAGTACTACAAACTATTATTGTAGTACTAAGATAGCACATAGTACTCTGTTACATAACTACAAACATAGTACTGTTACACTACTAAGTAGTACCACTATTAGTACTAAGATAGTACTCTCTTACAATACTACAAACATAGTATTGATATATAGATTGTAATGATACATAGATTAGCATAATATTTACTGTCTTGTGCTATATGTTGGTGTTTTTATAGGTGCAAGCCCATGCTCTAAAAAGAAATACTCAGAGAAGTTTAAGAAAGGAGTCTCCAGATGATTGTGTTGCCTAGCACAGATCAGCACATGCTTCTTATGCTAAAGATAGAAATGAGGTCTCAGAGAAAAGTCTGTTGGAAGACAACCCCATGGAATATGGTGCCAAAGGGGATGACGAAGAGGACAGCAAGGATGAGCTCCTACAGAGAGTAAGAAAGTAGAAAACAATCGTAAAAGGGGAGGTAAGTGTTATAGAGGATGAAGGTATCGTTGTTGTTGTTAAGCAGGATATAGAACACAAAAAAAGGTCTGTTATGCGATCATTATACAAAAGAAAAAATGCAAAATGGTGAGTTATAATGGTTTTTATTTTTATTTTAAAAGAGTATTATTATGAGTTTTTTGTATAGCTATTTTTATGTGATTTTCTTTCTCTGTCTGATTTCACAGTAGACAATGACAATGATGAAAGTGATGATAACCTAAAAGATGTGAGTGAGGAGGCGATGGATGTGATCATTGAAGGCATAGAAAGCAGTAACAAGAAAAAATTGAGTTAGGAAGCGACGGATGTCCACAGTGAAGATACAGAAAGTAGTGACAAGCAGAAGCTAAGTGAGGAAGTGATGGATGTCCCAAAAAGCAGTGACATGCAAAAGCTGAGTGAGGAGGCGATAAATGTGACAAGCAGTGTCAAGCTCATGCAGGCTACAAAAATAATAACAAATATTTTCTCTGAACCGAGTTGTGGAAGTGGTTAAGATGACATGCACGACGACATTGTCCTATGTAGCTTTCTCCTTGGTGGCCACTTGAAGAAAAGGAAATTAATTGTCCACCACACGACTTCTAAGCCTCTTAATGTTGAGGCTAACCAGCTCCCAATGTTAGGACTAGGAGCTCTTTGAATGGAATTTTGAACCTAGTATGATAGCTAAGTTTAAAAGCTTTAAATGCCAATAAATTTTGGAAATATTATTTCTACATTTCATCCTTCTTGTATTTCTCCATTCATCCATGTATGATGGATTTGTAAACTTTTCATTTTTGCTTCTAGGTGGCGAAGAGGTTGTGATGAGATAAATAATATTTGATATGAATGGTTTTTTGATAAAGTGACAGTGGATGCAAGCTCCAAAAATGGCTAGGGCTGGAGACATTTGAAGAATAGGCAACCATATAATCTCTTTACGGGCCTACATTGTTTGATTTCTTAAAAGTGGTGGCGAATTACTTTGACATAGCTACTTGGAGCAGTATGAAAAAGAGAAACGTAGATCCCCTAGTTTCATTGATAGAATGGGAATTGGAAAAACAAGCTGCAATGGACTTCAACTTCAAGTTTAATTTTTCCCTAGAAGAATTTTGCACTTCTGAAGAGCATCGGCATCATGACCAAATGAGTTGTGTATGCTTAAGCCTTTTACTGCATTGGATGAGCATGGTATTCACTAAGATCCCAATCAAACTATATTGGTTGATGATACAATTCTTAAAGGAATTTTAAATCCACCTAGTAGTTGCATCATTCCTTCGACCTATGAAGGTGATCCCAATGACAAAGAGTTATCTAATGTCTTCCTCTCATACTTGCTGAAGCTAGCACGTTTCGAAGAAAGTGTTCCTGTATTTGCAAGGAGTTTTCCTTATGAATCACTGATGGCAACACTCTCTATTTGGTGTGTGTGCAAATCAAATTGTATTTTGGTTTCAGCTTTCTTTGATTCTCATATTGCCTTTCTCACTAATGACAGGAGACCTATTCATATGCATATACAAAGCTTTTCTTTCATTGAGATTTGGGATTTCTAGTCTTATTGTAAGTTGCCATGAGTTTTTTGGATATACGAGAGTCTACACAATTTAATACTTAGTTTGGATAAGAAAACCTACATAGGAACTTTATGAGATCATTGTGATATGTTTATAGGAAAAAATACATATGGAATAATTAATGATGATTCACTAGTTCATTATACTTGTATATAGAAGAGTTGTTTGTCATAATGTGACTCGAATTTTATTTGCCATAATCACCTACATTGAATAAGAAAAATCTTATGGAAATGACGTGTTTAAATACTTTGACTCTATTTTTCATACCTCTCTACATATCTTTCTATAAAAAACACAAATTAAAAATGCCATTTTGTTAAATGCACGTAATAAGCCATGTTTTTCCACATGACCCCCCACAAAACTTGACTATTTGTTCTGGAAATCAAATTCAATGGGATTACTTGTTACACTTGGGTTTCTTTTGATGGTTAAGTGGAATGAAGAATGTGAGCTTGTGCAATGAATAATGTGCACTTGCCATCATTTAAATTTTATGATATGTTTTTTGAGACATGAACGAGAATGGGTTCTAAAATTTGAAGGAAATAAATCATTACTAATTGACTCAAGCTTGTGCCTGGAAATGAAATTAGATGCACTTGTCATAATGACTAAATTCAAACTACGTGAGAGTTGGCATGGACTATATTGAAATCATTTCTATAATATCTAACTATGAGTAGAAAACCACAAAGATGCCAATATATGGTCCGCTGCTCAACTTTTATTCAAATTCCCAATTAGTTAGTCTCCCTAGAACCTCTCCTCCCTCAAACCCAAAATTTAAACTAATATAAGTTAAAAGGTGTCCAAGAAAGAATTAGTCTCCCTCCCTAAGGTAGATCCAATCCCCTCACCACCTCTCTCACCCCCCTCGCTGTCTCTTTGATTCTCAACCTTTGCCATGCACCTCTCAGCTTCTCCCTACTTGTGACTCACAAGCACAATCTCCACCCCCTTCCTCTCTCAAGGCTTCTACTCACTCTGCTCTAACCCTCCCTCCTCTTGCTACGACTATCCCTTCATCTCTTGAGCCTTTTGCTTTAATTTAGTTTATTAAGCTAAGTACCAAGTGCACTTAGCATTAATGTGGATTTATGCCAATTTCGAAGTTGTATATTAAAATAGTCTTTTGGCATGTGAATTTCGTTCACATTTAAAAACAATTGTGGCTTTGGAATCATGCTCATTAGACACGTGTATCTAAAGTTATAGATTTTAGAGCAAAGTTGAGAAATTATGTCAACATTATGGCTGAACCCTAAAAGCATTACAGATTTTAGAGCAAAGTTGAGCAATTATGTTAACATTATGTCTGAACTCTAAAAGCATTATGCAAATACATTCATAACCACCTATGACTAGAACACACATACTATATACTCAATAACTATGCCAATAAGTGTGTAACCATAGAGTCCTTCAAGCCCACACCTTATCTTGGACCGATAATTTGGGAGAGAGACACTACGAGCCATAGGACAAATACAACTGTGTAATCTACAAAATGTACAACTACCATTAAAATTAGAATATTTGTACATAACCCTAGAAGGGTCATAACATGCACTATAGGTATTAACTATAATGAGATGCCACAAAGGAGTTTACATCACACGATAGCAAAAGCCACGTTATGCTTATGTTGTAGAAACTTGAGAGAAGTCTAGGAGAGAGCACGTCAAGATTTAGTGGAAGACAGTAGCATTTTCATGACTTGCTGCATGGTCGGCCTGCGTCTTGGATTCTCTTGCGTGCATTGGAGCGCTATACTCAATAGCTCCTTGATGTGATCCATATGCTCCCTGCACTCTTCACGCAGCTTCTCATCCATAATATTCAGTGTATCGTCGCCGTCAAACATCGATTGAACCCATTGCACTAAGGTCTTGCCTTCCTCGCCGCCCACCTTGTCCGATGGCCTCCGTCCACACACTAGCTCCATCACAAGGATCCCGTAGCTGTATACGTCACATTTCCTTGAAATATGTCCATAGCTCGCCAATTCTGCAACAAAAGTTACAAAAATAACCGGGGGATCGGCTCACAAAAGAAAATTGACATTAAAGCAGTGGGACTGGGTATTACCGGGTGCCATGTATCCAAGGGTGCCTTGCATGTTTTGAGTATAACTAGATGTTGCGGTGGCTGCCAACACTTTGGCGAGACCAAAGTCGGTAATGCGAACGTCCATGTCCGAATCGAACAAGGTGTTTTGAGGCTTTAGATCGCAATGAATCACAGGTGTAGGACAATCATGGTGCAAATAGAGCAACCCCTGCGCAATGCCCATTGCGGTTCGGAATCGAATCTCCCACGAGAGTCTGCATGTGCCGCGATCTTGCGGATGTAAATGGTCATATAAACTCCCGTTCGGCATGTACTCTAGTATCAAAATATTGGTGTCCATCTGATCGGAGCAGTAACCCAAAATCCTAATCAAATTCCGATGCCTGATCGGCCCCACGGAATGCAACTCTGTGATGAAAGAACGAACAGCGATGTTGTCAAGCGTGAATCTCTTGAAAGCTAATATTTTACCATCCGTCATCATGCCTTTGTACACACTTCCTGTGACCCCAGTACCAATAATATTTTCCTCACTGAAATTGTTCGTTGCTTGCTGAATGTCTTCCAGTTTTATTCTCAGAAATGGGCTAGTGAAATCCCCTAAATTGTCTTTTCTCAAATCTGCTGAGCGTTTTTTTCTATAAATTGCGAAATAGTAATACCCAATCCCTGAGATAAGCAGAATTGCAGCCGACGCTGCAACTGCCAACCCGATCTTTCCTAGCTTTGTCAAGGCGTGGGACGACGATTCTTCTGAACATGTTTTATTAACAAAATGGCCACAGAGTCTCGAATTTCCGAGAAAGGATGTGGACGTCAACTTGCCGAAGACCCCTCCGCTAGGCACGGTACCTTCTAGATTATTGTATGAAAGATTGAGAAACAGCAAAGTGTTTATGTCAGCCAACGAGGAGGGAATTGTACCGGAGAAAGCATTGTAAGACAAATCTAGCTGCTGAAGGTACTTCAGGCTTCCCAATTCTTTTGGGATGTTCCCAACGAAGGAATTATGAGACAGATTTAGCACTAGGAGACTCAGCCGAAAATTTCCAAGAAGCGGAGGAATAGTTCCATCTAAGTTGTTCAGGGAGAGGTTCAGGAAAAGAAGATCAACGCAAGATGCAAGGTCAGCGGGGACTGAACCGGAAAATTTGTTCTGGGAAAGATCCAAAGTCTGAAGGTGGATCATACCGCCAAAAACTTGAGGTATAAGACCAGAAAACTTGTTATTAGAGAGATCCAAAGAGTTGAACATTAGCATGCTAGCGACTATTGATCCCTGGATTTCGCCAGTAAGCAGATTGTTGCTGAGAGTGAGCCCCTCCAGTTTCGTGCAGTTGGAGAGTCCGGGCGGTAGGGATCCTGTGAGCCTATTGCCCTGTGCCTCGAAACTTCCCAAGTTTGCTAAGTGGCCAACAGATGAAGGAATGGGACCCTGAAAACGATTGTAACGTAGGGAAAGGCCCATTAATGCACTACAATTGAACAAATCGTCAGGCAAATTTCCGGAGAAAAAGTTGTTCTCAAACGTTGCAACTTGTAGTGGAGCCAGCAGACCCAGCTGCTGCGGAAGACTGCCCGTGAATCGGTTGTTGTTAAGGAACATTTTTTGCATCAACGTAAGGTTCCCGATCTGAGGTGGAACGCTTCCGCTGAGTTCGTTATGTTGCAAGTCCAATTGGCTGATTTGCTGGGATCGGAACAAGGCTTCGGGAATGGTACCTGGAAACACATCCTAAACGGTGTTTAGAGAGAGAGGCTCAAGATGTCCATGCAAGGAGAGAATCACATAAGAACGAACGTACCTGAAACATTATTGTAGCCCATTATTAGAAACGTGAGGCTGGAACAGTTTCCTAAAGATGCAGGGATAGAGCCCGTCAACACGTTGTATTCCAGCACCAGGACATTCAACTTTGGCAGCTGTGACCCAAGGTCGGGAGGCATGTCTCCTGTAGAAGGATTGCTGCTCAAATCCAATATAGACAACTCGCTGCAATTTAAGAGGATGTGGAGGATTTTTCCAGTGAAACTGTTGGATCCCAGCGATAAGTACTGAAGTTTGGAGAGATAGCCGATCTCTGGGGGGAGGTCACCGCTGCCATTGTTTTGGAACACGGACAGAAATTGGAGATTCCTGCAAAGGCCCCACGAAGGCGGTATTCCGCCAGAGAAATTATTGTTGGGAAGACTGAGGAAATTCAGCATGGAGCAATTGCCTAAGCCGGGGGGGATGGGTCCTTCAAAGTGGTTTACACCGATATCGAATTGAGTCAAGCTGGTGAGATTTCCGATGCCGGTGGAAAGTAAGGGGCCGGTGAAGAGGTTATGGGATACGTTAAAGGTTTGCAAGGAGGAGCAGTGGGAGAGCTCGGGAGGAAGGGGGCCGGAGAAAGAGTTATTAGAGAGGCTGAGAAAGGAGAGTTGAGGAAGGCAAGACGGAGGGAGGGTGAAGGGGCCAGAGAGGTGGTTATTGTCGAGGGAGAGAAATCGAAGAGAAGAGAGGTTGGCAATGGAGGAAAGAGGAAGTGTGCCGGAGAGGGAGTTCTGGCTGAGGTCAAGGAAAGTGAGGGAGGGAGGGAGGGAAGAGGGAAGAGAGGAGGAGAGGTAGTTGATGGAGAGGTCAAGGGAGGAGAGGTTGTGAAGGAGGGAGAGGTCGGGGGAGATGGAGCCTTCCAAGGATTTGTTGCTAAGGATGATGGAGATGAGGTGGTGTTTCTTGTTGCAATGCAAGCCTGCCCAACTGCAAGGGTTGCTGCTGTCGTTGGATACGTCCCAAGAGGCGAGGGAGTGAAGAGGGTCGCTGATGATGGCTCGCTTGAACGCCCCTAGCGCCTCATGCACCACTGAGGTGGTGCTGGTGCTGCTACTACGTATACTAGACGAGCCTTCTATCCCCCATACTAAAACTAGAAGAACAACACAACACACAAAACGATTCATCGCAACAACGCGCCTGCTGCTCCTACTGCAGATCATCTCACTCCCCCTCTCTCAATTTCGATCTATCAATGAATACACCTTGAGGTGCATGTAAGGATTTAAAAAGTACGCAATATCCAAGTTCCAACGATTCTACGGACGAATACATAGGGCATACCGAACCCAAATCAAACCGGTGTTGCTCTTTCAAATTTCTTCTTACAACGCAAGAAAACCGGTCGTCGCTGGGGTCCCTACTTGCCGTGCGCATCTAAGAAAAATCAGACTGGTCCGGAGTCTGGACTAAGCGCATCTAAGAAAAATGAGACTAGTCCGGAGTCCGGACTTCGCTGGGGTCCGTAGTCGCATTCATGAATAGTAAATGTGAACCCATTTAGGTAAATGTGGAGAAGAGAGTCGAGAGTCGAGACAGCTAGAGAGTTCAAAGACGCTCATGTTGGAGAATATTCCAACCCCGTTTGCCTCCGCCACGTCTCCATTTCTTATTTATTTCCAACCCTTAACTACGTAATAATAAACAAAGATTCCGCTTTCAATTTTTGGCCTGTCCTGGAAGGATAGGTCTTAGTAATGAAATTGGGCTTAGTTTCACTCGAGTCCTGCATAATTTCCTCACAACATCTCCAGTTTCACTCGAGTTTCCGCCCTCTTTTTCCACATGACAGGCCCATTTAATTAATTCACCTTGTTGACATTTGAAAAACGTTGCCTCTTCTCCTTTCCTTTTCGTCCCCATTTTTATCTCCTATATCTTGTCCATGCAACATTGACAAATCCCATGCATGGAGTATCTATTACCAGGGCGAAGCTGCATAGAGCTAGATTTTCGTGCCAATCTAATCATGTATGCTGGCATCTAAGAAAAATCAGACCGGGTCTAGAGTCAGACTTCGTTGGGGTCGGTAGTATTTCGTACTTCCCATGCAATGATAAGTGGGTCTGAGAAAATTCATGATTCCATTGAATCTACTTCGCTTCACACATTCACACCGAATCTATGAACGTTTGGCCCCCTCATCTTCATTTTCTTCTTTCTCGTCTCCATCTTCCTCCTCTTTTACACCATCTTTCTCTTTGTCTCCAATCTCCATCCTCTTTTTCACCATCTTCTTCCTTGTCTCCAATCTTCTTTTTCACCATCTTCCTCTTTTTCACAATCTTCCTCCTTGTCTCCAATCTCCATCCTTATCTCTCATCTACATCTTTGTCTTTATTATCATAATTATCATACTACACATTGAAACAAAATCGAAAGTCCCGTGGAATGCTCTCATCTACATCTTTATCTTTGTAATCATAATTATCATATTCCACATTGGGAAAAAATCGATCTTTGAATCTAGAAAGGTTCCGTGGAATGCTCTCATGTTTTCCCATCATAGGCCCCCTCTTCTATGTTTTTTCTACATTTTTTCAAATGAGTCTCCATCTTCCTTTTGGCGCCTACTACCCATGTCTCCATCTTCATATCTTTTATTAACATTATTGTATGGTACTTTTCAAAAAATTTCAAACGAGTTGACATGTTCCTTTTTAAACAGTTGTATATTTCCTATCAAATCGATACCATCCTCTACTTTATGATGATTTAAATGGTTGTATATTGTCCTATCCATAGGTTTTGTATATTTCCTGTCAAACGAATACCATCCTCTACTTTATGATGTTATTCATCTCCAACCTCCATTTTTATCATTATTATGTTGTTCTTCATATTAAACTTAATAATTACTCTTACTTTCATTAAAAGGAGGACCATACCCTCTTTTTCGCCATCTTCCTCCTTATCTCCAATCTCCATCCTTATCTCTCATCTACATCTTTATCTTTGTAATCATAATTATCATATTCCACATTGGAAAAAAATTGATCTTTGAATCTAGAAAGGTTCTGAATGCTCTCATGTTTTCCCATCATAGGCCCCCTCTTCTATGTTTTTTCTACATTTTTTCAAATGAGTTTCCATCTTCCTTTTGGCGCCTACTACCCATGTCTCCATCTTCATCTCTTTTATTAACATTATTGTATGGTACTTTATGATGATTTTAAATGGTTGTATATTGTCCTATCCATAAGTTTTGTATAATTCCTATCAAACGAATACCATCCTCTACTTTATGATGTTATTCATCTCCAACCTCCATTTTTGTCATTATTATGTGTTTTTTTCCCTTCAGCAATTTACTCTTGCTAATATTTTCTTTAGCATATTTATGTTTCTTTTCACCAATCTACTTTTACCATCATTCTCATTAGGATATTGATTATTTTATTCATTAATATAAATTTACACTTATGGTGGTGGTTATTAATGGAACTCTCATGGATTTCACTGTATGATTTCCTATCAAGCCAACACCACCCTCTACTTTATGATGTTCTTCATCTCCAACCTCCATTATTGTCATTATTATTTGTGTTTTTTTTTTCATCAATTTACTTTACTAATATTTTCTTTAGCATATGTATGTTTTTGTTCATCAGTCTACTTTTACCATCATATTCATTAGCATATTGATCTTTTTATTCATCAATATAATTTTACACTTATGATGTTGTTTATTAATGGAATTCTCATGGGTTTAACTACTTAAAAATCATATACATAGTATGTGCACTCAAAGAGTATTATTAAAATCCCATTTTCTCTAATTTTTTGACCTTGAAAACTATTAGAGCTATATATAGCTTTCCCTAACTCATTCAAAAACCATGTGTTATGTATGTGAAATATGTACAAAGATGGTAGAAGTCCACCAGCAATTGTTGAACCATTCCTTAAGCTCATGATGAACCTAATGGTGGATGGCATGCTCCAAATCCACAGATAGATAATGCAACCATTAATATGTGTGTATAGTATTGTTGAGGTAGTTGAATGTTTACCCATCATATCCATATAGTAATAACAAATATCTAAGCATAGACCAATGTCGAGCAAAAGTAATAAGGAATGGATGAATACCACTATTTGACAATTAATAAGTAGTAGTGTACAGATGAGCCCCTGTCTAACAATCAATAAGTAACAAGGCATGGATGAAATCCACTGTTTGGCTAACAATAAGAAATAATTTCATGGAGATGAATACAAGTGTTTGGAAATCAATAAGCAATAATACATGGATGAATACCATAGTTTGACAATCAGTAAGTAGTAAGACATAGATGAATGCCAATAATCAATAAGAACTAAGGCATGGAATGAATACCACTGTCTAGAAATCAATAAGTAATAAGGTGTGGATGAATACCACCTTCCAAAAATCAATGAAGCATAGATGAATACAACTGTTCAACAATCAAAAAGTAATAAGAAATGAATGAATACAACTGTCTCACCAACAATCAATAACAAGGCATGGACCACTGTAAAAGGACATCATCTCTTTCATGGATTGTGGCCACAGTTGTAAGCTATGACCAGATCATAGCCACAAAATTTCACAAGTTATGGCTATGCCATGACAACGTATTTCCACATGCTATGGCCTTGCCCTAATAACGTACTTTCATAAGTTATGGCCATGCCATCATAATGCACGTTTATAGGTTATGGACGCCCCATAAATAATAACCTACTTTCACATGGTATGGCCACGCCATGTCATAGGTTCTCGAGATAGCATAACAATGTATTTTAGAGGTTATGGCCACGCCCATGCATGCCCTCTTTCCATCATGCAAAATAAAAAATAGAGTGACAGCCTGACATTGAGCAAGCATTTACAGAATCCTACATTCTTTGAATTAGAGTGACAGAAGTCTGTATCTGCTTGCTCAATGTCAGGCTATTGAAGCTTCATGTAGAGAAAAAGAGAGAAGGAAAGAGAGTAGAAAAGAGAGGAAAAGAGAGGGGAAACGAGAAGGAAAGAGAGGAGAAAAGAGAGGAAAAGATAGGAAAAGATGGGTAAAAAGAGAGGCGAAAAAAGAGAGAAAAAGAGAGGATAAAAAAGATTTAAAGGAGAAAAGAGAGGAAAAGAGAGAAAAAGAGAGAAAGTGAAAAGAGAAAAAGTGAGGATAAAAGAGAGAAAAAGAGAGAAGGAAATAGAGGCGAAAAGAGAGGATGCAGAAAAAGAGAAAAAGAGAGGAGATAAGAGAGAAAAAGAGAGGAGAAAAGAGACGAAAAGAGAGGATAAAAGAGACAAGGAAAAAGAGAGAAAAAGTGGGGATAAAAGAGACAAGGAAAAAGAGAGAAAAAGTGAGGATAAAAGAGAGAAAAAGAGGGAAGGAAAGAGATGAGAAAAGAGAGGAAAATAGAGGAAAAGAGAGGAGAAAAAAGAGAGGAGATAAGAGAGAAAAAGAGAGGAGAAAAGAGAAGGAAAGAGACGACAAAAGAGAGGAAAAGAGATGAGAAAAAAGAGAGAAAAAGAGAGGAGATAAGAGAGGAAAAGAGACGAAAAGAGAGGAGAAACGAGAGGAGAAAAAAGAGACAAAAATAGAGGAGATAAGAGAGAAAAAGAGAGGAAAAAAGAGAAGGAAAGAGGAAAGGAGAGGGAAAAAGAGAGGAACAAATAGGAGAAAAAAGATTGAAAAAGAATGCTCCATCATGCATGCCCTCTTTCTTTATCCTACCCTCATGCTTCAATCCAATTTTCCTCTTTCTTGGACCCGCCCTCATGCAATCACTTATTTCCATCATTCATGCAATCCCTTATTTCCTCACGAATGCTTAAGGGAAATAGAAGGGGAAGGGGAAGGGGAAGGGCAATAGAAGGAAAAGGAAGGGGAAGGGGGTGGGGAAGGGGAAAGGGAAGAACACACAAGAAACCATAAGAAAACTGTCGTAGCGCATCTATAAACGTGTCTAACAGCACGTCTACAAGTGTGGCTACTTGTTTTCCCAAAAATTAGATGTGCTATTTGACGCGTCTATAGACGTGCTCCGACAAACACCTTCTTAAAAGAAGCTAAAAAGGACATGCGCCCGACCCCAAAAAGAACAACACTAGTACTAAAAACATCCCTTCCCTGCATACGACAAAGGACGAATCCAAAGAGAGCAACTTCCAAAGAAGACCAACCGCCAAGAGACTTACCTTGGATAAAGGTATGGACGCTTCTTGTCCTTCTTTAAAGCTGCTTCTCTTTCTTCTCTTCCTTGTTCCCCCTCTTCTCTTGTATGCTTGGGGATGACTGTGTAAGCCTGGAGATGAGTGTGGGTGCTTGGAGATAAGTGTGGATGCCTGCAGCTATGTCTGTTAATAGGAAAGCAAGCCGCGTGACGCTAAAAGTATGTGAAGGAAAGTAAGCACACTAAAAGTAGGTTTGAAAATCATCTCGCAGTTTGCACATCTAAATGCACAGCTACACTATGTTTTAGTGGCACACCCGCATACGTTTCCTTATGCTCGTCATGAGGAGGCGAAGCGTCGGCGATATGAAGTGGGATCTTCAAGAGGGACTGTTACAGATGCATGGAGTGATGGTGATAGTAGCCCTCAACCATTACCTCATGAGGCCGTGGAGGAGGAGGTGTTTGGTGATATGGTATGGGATTTATATGTCCATCAGTCCTCAGGTAGGGATGATAGCATGAAGCAGGATGATCTTTTTACTGCAGCATCGACTCCACTGCTTGAGGGGTGCACATTCTCTGTTCTACGTGCCTTCCTTGAGTTACTAAACTTGCAGACCATCTATGGATGGAGCAATGCAAGTTTGAATGCATTACTCAAGTAAGCTTTAAAGTCTATTTTGCAAACATGGTGAATTATGCTAGTGGGTCAATTACTCGAATGCTTTTTCTCATTTATGGTCTTCACGTGCAGGCTATTGTGTAAAATGCTTCCAAGGGAGGATAAATAACCAACCTCAAGAGATATGGCAAGGCAACATGTGACCTCTCTTGGAGGATTAGATTACAAGCGCATCCATGCATGCGTCAACAATTGCGTTCTGTTTCATGGACCACGTAAGGATGCAAGAGAGTGTCCTACTTGTGGAGAGGCAAGATATAGAGTAGATCTCAAAACTCAGGGATGTGCCTCATAAGGTTCTACGACATTTTTCCATAATCCCTCATATCCAACATATGTTCAAGTGCAAATCCATTGCAGAGCTCATGTCATGGCATTCCTTTCATTGATCAACCAATGGCAAGTGGAGAACTCCCACAGACACTCCTGCGTGGAAGCATATTGAAGACACATGGCCAAGCTTCAAGGAAGAATCTAGGAACTTGAGACTTGGATTGGGTATGGAGGGTGTGAACCCATTTGGTCTCAAAAGCACCTCTTACAATGTATGGCTAGTGATATTGGTGAATTATAATCTTCCACCCTCTATGGCGATTAAGAAAGGACATGTTATGTTCTCGGTTGGATCACTCATCATATGTAACCCTATCACGTGAGTTCAACAAAAGGATATTTTTTATTTCTAAAATTTACAGAAATAAATATACATAAGGGACTATTTAAAATAGTTTTGGAAAAAATTTACAGATTTGTATAGAAAAGGGGTACATTTTATTAATGAAAAATTTACACAGATAAGGGATTTTAGAAATATGCCTTGAACGCACGTGGTATAGAGGGTTTATACATAGTGACACCCCCAAGGTTATGTTATCCCTTCTAAATCCAGGGAAACATAAAGTCAAAAATCTTGATGTTTATTTGGAGCCTTTAACTGATGAGCTAGAGATACTGTGGAGAGGTATCGAGGTGCATGATGTGAGCAGGCCTCCCTCGTTATGAGACTTCAATTGCAAAGCAGTCGTGATGTGGAAGATACATGACTTCCTAGGCTATGGCGAGTGTTTAGGTAAGCATTGAACTTTTAATTATGAGTAGGCAATCAATGTGGCACCCTGAACCCACCTTGAACTCTTAATTGCATCTATTGTTCAGGTCTCACTACATCGGGTTACCATCCATGTCCTGTTTGTGGTCCTTCGCTACTTGCCTCATGGGTAGACGCATTGAATAAGGTCATCTATGAGAATCACCATCGACTTCTCCCACCTAATCATCCTAGATATGTCACCCCTTGGAATTAGAAGCAACTAATCAACCATTCCTCGTGTGTTCAGTTCATACTACCTACTAGCATTTCTCATAGTGCATTGAAGGACATGAAGGATTGTATTTACAAGATGGGCGAGCTTGTGAGGTACTTTACAGGATACAAAATGTGAAGCATATCAATGGTCCATGCAAGGTTTTCATATTGCTAATATGGTGTACTTTTTCCTTTTTAGGTATGTGAGCTCAAAGGAAATAGATCCCACCACGCTTGAGAATGCTCGAGTTATGTCAGTGGAGGTGGTTTGTTTAGTGGAGGAGACATTTCCATGTTCTATTCTCACAAGCCAACTACATCTCATAGTGCATTTAGTGGATGAGATTGCTATATGCGGTACTGTGCATGCATGATGGACGTTGTTCTTCCTCGAGCGCTTCATGAAGACCTTGAAGGGATTCGTGAGACAAAATGCAAGGCCCGAAGGTAGCATGGCCGAGGGTTGGTTGGTACAAGAGTCACTTGTATATATTTCTGAGTTTCTTGTTGATGTGGATAGCTCTCTCCCATGACTATGGAGAGATGATGAAGACCTAAGGATGACCTCTATTGTGCCTCAAGGGAAAGGACAGAGCAAAGTAATAGACACGGAGTTGCGTAATAATATCAACCTTTATTGCATGCTTAATAGTGATGTGATGAAAAGATGGGTGACAAGATACTAGGATGCAAAGGCAGGAAGACAAGGAGAAAGGGCCCTCTTTTGTACACACCACGGATCTCTTGTGCCATAACCTTAGCATATAAGAGCACTTCCAAAGTATATTCATGTGCAATTGGATACTTGACAAAATGGAGAGAGCAGAGAGAGATGAGGGGATGCATATCACAATGGAAGAATCGGAGTATGCTAGGGTATGCATGAGCCAGATCAGTATATATAATGTTATGCATAAGTTAGGAGCTTTCAACAATTTAGATTGCTTATTTAATTGATTTTGTCTTGGTGTAGTGTACTATGTTTAATTCTATATGGTATGAGGACAAGCATTTTTGAACACAACGGATTGATGATAAGAGAAACACAGAAGATTGCAACTTCATTGCTAGCTTAGAGGGAGCCAATGGAGCCATGGATGATTATTGTGGCATAATCCAAGATATTATTAAGCTTGAATTTCGACGCTTCTTTGTGTATGTTTTGGATGTCAAGTGGTTTAAGGACGTGGTGGAAAGAGGTCCTAATGCAACAATCAAATGCCATGCAAGTGGCTTTGTAACTATTGACTTCACAAAGTTTTGGCAAAGTAAGAACACACTAGTACTACCACAACAATGTGAACAGGTATTGTACACACATAAAAATACTCACTTTTAAATATTTGATACCTTCAATGCAAGGAAAATAACATGATTGTATTTGTGTTTGAATTAGGTTGTCTATCAACCAATGGTGGATAATAGTAGGTGGTGGCATGTCATACCTATTGCGCCACGTTCCAAAGTGATATATAGTACATTTACTAATATGGAGCATATGGAGGATGATGATGGCCATGGAGGTGATGATAACCGTGATACGAGAGAGGAGGATGATCATGAGATAGGAGAATATACAGATATTCGTGAGGACGAGCCTACCATTGGTGATGCTGATTTCAATGAGCACATGAGTAGCATAAGTAGTAGTGGGCTGAATGTATTTGTAGATCTCAACACTGGTTTGGATTTTGAAGTAGATAGTTTGGCAAGGGTTGATCTCATTAAGGATGAGATTGAACCGTAGCCCATCATTGATATTGGCAAAACTATTTTACATATTGTCTCATTCTCCTCACCTCACTTAATTTTTGTATATGTGCGTTTGCCAAAAAGCATTGATATTTTTATTAAAATTATGTGCTTTGGTAATCATGGGCAATGTTTGGAAAGCAGTGATGCACATTTATCAGCCTGTACCAAAATATCACTTTCTGTATTCTCTGTTTTGCATTTATAAAGGTGTCTAAATCCGCGTCTGATTCACAGTGCAGACGTGCTAATAGATGCACAAATAGATGCGCTATTAGACGCGCTCGTATTTTCACTATTCTAGCTGTGTCTATAGACGCATCCAGTATTTTGCGCATCTATCAAGCATGTCTATAGTTGCTTTGTCTTGTTGTGAAGATTATTAGAGTAATAAATAACAAAACAACATGAATAAGCAATGCAATATATTTATTGAATACTTAGGTAAACATGATTCTTCCAAGCAGCTATGTAAAACCTTCATGCACTTCTAAACATAATTTGGTATAATAAGCAAAATATTTTTTGGAGTAGCTTTTTTAAGGACACACTTGATAAATTGACTTGTTTTATTTATTTAAAGAAGTGTTAAATTCATTACTTGTGGACCCTACACTTTTTTTACAATCACCCACATTCATCATAATTATTGTTTTAAGCAATAGGAGGCTATAATTATCAAAAGGTTCAACATGGGTCTATAATTATCAAAAAGTTTTAAGACAAAAGGGAGTGGGGGTGGGGTATAATGAAGCTTTAAGTGTTGACTCCCATTTCTCACTCATCAGTTGGTATTTTGGACTTCCAGCAAAAGAGAGATATTTGCAGATTTTCTTGCTGAGTCAGATTATGCAATGGTGCCCATGGTTTGAGGCATCTCAAGTTCTATTTTCAGTAGTGGTCATTGCCGTGGGACCATGATTTCTTGATCATACCTTATGCAAATCACTCTAGTTGCAGTTTGAGCCATGTGCCTCATTCGTGGTGTGCATTGGGTTGCAGTGTATGATTTACAGGCCATTTGGATGCATTGCGATCCTTATTGGATGCGCTAATAGGCCCAAATTGCCTTGTTGGATGCTATTTTTATGGGACGCTTTGCACATGGATGCTATTTTATGCTGAGGGATAGCTTTGACACATTGCAGGTGATGCATTGATAGTGTTATTCTCTCTTGGATGAGATATTGTTGATGCATATGCCCGTGGACAGTGTTTATGCTTGAGCCATTTGGCACTTATTGGCATTCTGGATTACCATTGCAGTTGACATTTTCTTTTGGGCCAGATTTGCTCATATGGATGCATAGTACATGCACATGAGTCAGCTGCATCTTTTGATGCTTTGAGCTTTGAGTTTTGGTGATATTTCACTCTATTGTGGCTGCATACACATTTGGGTGCACCTAGTATTTGGTGTGATTTCTCTTTTGCAGGTACTAGCATTTGGGATTTTGCTTCATTTGCATCATGGCATCCTCTTCCATGTCTGAAAAGGAGTTTTTTAGCATTAAAAAGTTTAATGGGACAAACTTTTCTTTGTGGAAAGAAAAGATAAGGGATGTGCTTATTCAAAAGAAGCTGATTAAACCCCTGGCAGTAGTAGTAGCATTCAACATTGTTGTTTGCATTTTAGCCTCTCGGCCATCCACCACGACCTCTTGGCCTCCCCCTGCCTCTAAAGTTACCACATCCTCCTCCATAGGACTAGTTTTCTTGAATTTCTGATTTTTGCCACGGCCTCCAGATTGGCCTCCTCTAGCTCAGCCTCTACCTCTTCTAGCATTTGAGTAGAAGACGTTTTCTTTTAAAGTTCCTCCTGAAGAAGATGCACCACCATTTCTCTGCTCTTCAGAAATTAGAAGAGCAATCAACTCCTCAAAATCAGGAAAATTCTCACGGATGGAAATGGATGTCCGGAACTGTGCATAATCCTTCCCTAGACCATTCAAGGTAACAGAAACTAAATCATCATCTTCCACTGGCGACCCAATGGAAGCAAGTGCATCTGCAATCTTCTTCACCTTCATGTGATATTAGCCGGAAAAGAAATCAGGACTAGAGGCTAGAGGCTAAGCATGGTGACGCTCGAGGGCCATAGAGGAAAGGAGAACATGAGGGCGAAACATTATCATGGGAGGGGAAAAGGAATTAGAAGGGGAGGGAATGAAGAGGGAGACTATGACACAAGGGGAAAGGGAGAGGGGGAAGAGAAGCGTTTACATGATGGGAGGAGGAATGTAAAGATGGAGACATCAGGGGAAGAGGACCATGCTTTATTTTGAAAGGAAGGGAAGGGAGAAATCAAAGTACTAGCTAGGTGGCTTTACAAGAATGAGCGTGTCTCATCAAGGAATAGCCCCCTCCTTTTATAGCCAAGAGAGGGGCTCTCTCCCAATAAATGCAACCTCCCACATGTATGGTGTGTGTGGAAAAGTCTCCCATGTGGGCTAGGCGGTTATGCACTCTTAATTGTGTGCGACAACCCTTTGCCTCATTTTTCCACATAAATCAAGCCCCATATCTCAAGTCTATGATACTCCCTTGGTCTCTCCCCAATTTTATAATATGTTCAAACCTCTAGGAGGACAAGTGGAGGGTTGGCACAAGGAATCTTGCCACCTCATCCCACTTTCCCCATTATTTAACTTGCTCTCTTGGACCTTCTATACCTCCCCCACATGAGCCTATCGTATATGGAGGAAATAACCCAATATAATATCCATCTCCACCTATTTTATATTACTTCTCCCATGGACTTTGAGCCATATCTCACTAAATGCAACCTAGGTGGAGGGGTGGCACATGGAGGAGCCATGCCACCTTACATTTTATAATATTACTACCATGGATTATGTACATCACACCTTATGGGTCCTCTTACGTGGAAGGGTGGCACATGGTCATGCCCTACCACCTCAACCCTGGGCCCTATGTACACCATATTTTATTATACTATTGCCACACATACAAACACGCACATATTAATGCCTTTTTTCTTAGACAAATTTATCCATAACAGTTCCCCCCCAAGGCATGGAATGCACAGCATTTCCATGCATGGGTCCATCACGCACAAAGAAGGGCTTGAGATAACGCTTGTTGATCACCTTCCTGCCATATGGCTCATGCAGCTCCTGAACTT
Organism: Dipteris shenzhenensis; assembly: GCF_047967505.1. Classification (NCBI taxonomy): domain Eukaryota; kingdom Viridiplantae; phylum Streptophyta; class Polypodiopsida; order Gleicheniales; family Dipteridaceae; genus Dipteris; species Dipteris shenzhenensis. Next base: position 33,233,421 of record NC_141599.1, read on the forward strand.
GTACAGACCCATTGCTATGTTCCTTGATGACTTTGTATGGACCGGTCCAGAGTGGCAGAAACTTCTTATCCATTTGGTGGTCCAATCTGTTATCAAAGCATAGCACAACATCCCCCTCAACAAAGTGTCTTTCCCATCTCTTGCGAATCTTAGCATCCGAGTGGGCCTTTTGTCGATTCTTTTGGATCTCTATTTCGTGTAGTGCAAGGCGTCGGGTTTCATCTAGCTTCTCAAGTTGCACCAATCTGGCCTCTACATGTTCATCTTCTGTCATCCTCTGTTCTTGTGCCAATCTCAAGGCCAGAATCTCTATCTCTAGTGGTAAAACTGCCTCAGTTCCATACACCAACTCAAAAGGAGTGTGACCTGCAGACGTTTTATGAGTGATGTTGTAAGCCCACACGGCCTTAGTGACCTTCTGATCCCACTGGCTCCTATTTCTTGTAACCATTTTTCCCATGGTTTTACAAAGGATGCCATTGGTCTGCTCTATTTGACCCATGGATGCTGGATAATAGATGCTAGAAGTGTGATGATCAATACCCATGCGATCCATGAGTAACTCCACTGCCTCATTTAAGAATGGACTCCCATGGTCAGAGACAATTTCCATGGGCATCCCAAACCTTGTGCAGATACGTTCAAATATGAAATTTGAAACTGCCTTACCATTTGCAGTGGGGAGGGTGATAGCTTCAGCCCACTTAGTGACATACTGAGTGGCTACCAAAAGATACTTCTTTTTGCCGGTGGTCATGGGCAAGGGCCCGACAAAATCTATTCCCCACTTTTGAAACGGATGGATGGACATCACTGGGTGATGTTGCCTAGGATGCAAATCCTTCCTACCAAAGAATTGGCATGGTTCACAGGTTTTGCAATACAAAGTGATATCCTTGAACAAGGTCAGCCAATAGTATCCTGCATGTAATATCTTCTTAGCTGTATAGTCACTGGCATAGTGGCCTCCACAAAATGCATCATGATAATGCTTCAATACCTTAGGTACTTCATCTGCATCAATGGCCCGTCTTAGTACCCCATCCATGCCTTGACGGTACAACACCCCATCAAAGAGGGTGTAGCGCCTACTATCTTTGCGTATCTTCTTTCTCTCATAGCTAGTACTTTTTGGAGGAAAGGAGAAAGCAGTCAGAAACCTATAGATACCACCATACCATGGATCCCCAACTTCTATGGCCACTACAAGGGTTACATCAAGGCACTCCTCTAAATCAATCAAAGAATTCTTCAAGTTGGAACAACCCCCTTTTACAATTTTGAAAGAAAAATCATATTCTTGTAGAACTGCCAACCATTTGGCCAACTGGCCCATGGGATTTGGTGATTGAAGAACCTGCTTTGCAAGACCAGTGCTAGTGAGTATAATGAAGGACTTTCCAGCCACATAATGCTTAAATTTCTCAATGCAGAACACCAAAGACAAGGCATGCTTGTCAACCTCTGAATAGTGTCGCTCAGTGTCGAGCAATTGTCGAGAAGCAAATCAAACGGGATACATGAACCGATCCTCCCCTTGCTGGAGAAGAATACTTGCCAGAGTGTGCTCACCAAACCCAAGATTGATATAGAAAGTCTTTGACCAATCAGGATTGTGTAGAGTGGGTTCTGAAGCCAAAGCACTCTTGATTTGTGTAAACCCATGATCACAATCCTCATCCCAAGAGAAATCAACCCCATCTTTTAATAGCATAGTCATGGGTCATGTCAAAGCAGCATATTGATCAATGAAGCGACGATAGTATCCTCCTAGATTGACAAATGAGCGTACGTGACGTTTGGTTGTTGGTGGGGAGAGGTTGAGGATGGCTTCTACCTTCTCCGGGTCAAGGCTTGACGCCCTCAGATGAGACAATATGTCCCAATAACCTCCCTTGAGTGGCTCCAATCGTGCATTTCTCAGGGTTGAGACTGCCATTCGCATCATTGACCCTTTGTAAGGCCAATCCAACCTTCATGACGTGCTCCTTACATGATGAGAATATACAAAAATAATCTAAAAACACCTCCAAGAAATCCCCCAAATAAGGAGCAAACACCATCTGAATAAATCTTTGAAAGGTAGCAAGAGCATTGGTGAGGCCAAATGGCATTACTTTGAATTCAAATGTCCCCCAAGGTGTGGCAAATGTGGTTTTAAGCACATCTTCTTCGACAATTCTGATTTGATAAAACCCAGAGTAACCATCACAGAAAGTATACATCTCATGACCACTTACCTTCTCAAGAATGAGGTCTTGAAAGGGAAGAGGATGATGGTCCCTCTTGGTGGCTACATTGAGTTCTTTATAATCAATGTAGACCTGCCACTTGTTGTTTTTCTTTGGGGTGACTACCACTGGTGAAACCCATTCAGTATTGTGAATCGGAACAATAAACCCAGCTTCTACAAGCTTCTGCAACTCCGAGTGCAAAGCATCAGTTTGTAGGGGCCCTAATCTCTGATACTTCTGAGCCATAGGCTTTGCATCAGCAGGCTTCAGCTCTATCTTGTGCTCTATGGCAGTCACATGGTGAAGGTGGTGGTAGCTAGTTGCAAAGAGGTCAGGGAAATCTTTGAACATTTCTAGGAACTTGTCTTTCTCACTTGGAGTGAGGTCTCGGGAAAGCATAGATTCAAGCTGTTGAGGACTAGCTGTTACCTTTTCTGTAGGTGGCGGGGTCAGAGACACCCCCATCATGTAAACTTCCTCCTCTGAGAACTCCTCCCCCCTGTCTGATTCTTCCATTGATTCAGACACCGAGGATGAGAGAGTATCACTGTCTTGCTCCTCTTCTTCTTCTGGTTCCGTGGCACCTGGTTGCACCGGGATCTTCTCCTTAGAAGCACCAAAAGACATGTGTCCTGTCTTCCAATAGCTGATTGCATCACTCTTTCTCAACCATGGTCTCCCGAGTATGGCTGGGTAACTCCTACCTGTATCTTCAATGTCCACTACATAGAAATTGACAGTGGTGGTCAACCCATTCACAGTGATGGGCAAATCCTCAATGACTCCCAGGGTGGCGAGTCATCGACCATCTGCTACCTTGATTCGAGTGGAGGAATGCTTTATACATTTCAAATTCAATTTCTTCATGATTCGGGGCACCATGATATTACATGCAGCTCCCCCATCAACACATATTTTCGACACGGCAATTATCTATGATGACATCTAATGTATGTCGGTGCTGATTAATTTCTTCAGAGATAGAAGATACCTCTCGTACCTTTCCCTTTTTCTTGCTCCTCCTTGTTGAGAGCCCTTGCTGTAGCTCACGTCTCACCTTAGGGCTTAATGCTATTAGTTGAGGGAGCGTGATGCTCAAAGAATGATCAGCAAGGTCCTGAACGACTGAATAGTCTTCTTGCCCCGAGCCGATGGGAAAATTCGAGGGCGACCACTTACTCCTATGGGATCTTTAGTCTTCTCTATTGGTGGGTCTGCCATCTCAACATCTGAGGGCTCTGAGAAGGACACCTTCTTCATGGGGTAGCCCGCGGTCCACGGTTTGGAGAGGGGTCCAAGGTGGTACGACTTCTTTTCCCAAGGTCAAGGATCTCTACGTCAGAATCCTCAGTGCCTGATTCACTTAGAAGATTCACCCTTGGAATATTAGGACATTCCGTGCGATAATGACCCTTCTGGTGGCACTCGTAGCATACAACATTAGCACGGTCTCTTGGAGGGCGGTTGGCTTGATTTCTAATGCCCACCATCTCAAATCGAAGATCATTTATGGCCTTGGCTAGGTCATTGACTCCAGGTTCTATTGCAAGAGGGGCCAAGGGAGTAGAAAGGAGGGGGGCTCATGGGCGAGGCTGGGGAAATCTTTGAGGCAGAGTGTGAGAATATACAACTTGTTGAGGGTAAGCATCTAAGGGAGGACCATACATTTGAGGTGGATGTGGTGGATACATCCCCGATGAGGGGTGGGGTTATGCCCCTGAGTTAGACCCCCCAGGTTGTTGTTGCAGGAATTGAGGGGGTTGCAGAGAGACAATCGTCTTCTTTGAAGCGGGGTCAGAGAGTGAACTTTATCAAACTTTTGAGCAATCTCATGTGCCAGCACCATAGTTTCTGGATTCTCCCATTTAAGCTTGAGGCAGAATTTGTCACTTGCTCCTGCTGCAAGGCAACCCAACACATGCTAAGTCATTCTAGCTCAAAATCCGGCATTGTCCTCCTACGTGGCAATTAAACGGTCCAGGAGCACGATCGCTCGATCCACATATCGACGCGTCATCTCACCTTCTAACTGCTTCAAGTTTGCCACCTGCAGGTACACATTCTCCGGCTCCTCTTCTTTGCCGAAATACTCAATCATCGCTACTGTCAACCTTGGCCAACTTTGGTGAATGTCTTCGGCCTGCTTCTCATACCACACTTGAGCCAAACCCTCTAAAAATGTGGGAAGAACCAATAGCCATCTGTCTTCAATAAGAAAGTTGAGAGAAACACAATGGCGCTTGAAGGCCACAAGATACTCATTTGGATTTTCTTCCACCCGTCCACAAAACACGGGAATGTCAGCCATGCTTGGAAGATGGAAAAGAGAGAGGCAAGATGAGGCTTATCTATGGACAAACAATAGAAAGAGGAAGCTTGAATTGAAAATCGGGGGAAGATACATCCACAAAGCACACATAGGCAGGGTAGGGTGTGACTGGTGTATTGTGAGGTAGGGTGTGACTGGTGTATTGTGAAATACTACACGGGAAGAATCTTCAACATAGAATAGCACATAGACAATCTTAAAAGGACCAACCCTCATGATATCACATCCATCTTTACAAGTGAGGGCTAGAGACATGGCGCTGAATGAGGTTGTTCATCAAGGCAAACAAGAATGCCATGACAAATGTCAATAGTTGGAGAGCTTGCACATCACCTTCAGCTTCTTCTAGTTCTTGTAGTTGTCATGCTATTTCTTCAAGGGGTGTGTAGTTTGGCATCCTTCTTTTGAGCAATGTCCTTGAGGACCTTTCTGATGATCTTCCGAAGTCGGTAAACTCGTATCAAATATGCCCAACACTTAGTTTCATGATGACCACAACCTTTGCATTCCTTACAAATGATCACCCTCCTTCGTGGCTTGCGGCTTTGTTGGGGTAGTGCTTCCACTCGCATCATGCGTGATTGAAGTACAAGCTTCACGTGCCAAGAAATCAACAACTAGATTTTGAGCTCGAGGGATATGCTGAATTTTTACCTCTTCAAATTGGTTGCAAAGTTCCAATGCTTGTTGATGTCGTGGAACCAAGCCTTTGCTTTGCACCTTCCACCTTCCACTAACTTGTTCACACACTAGTTGAGAATCTCCTTGCACCTCAAGTTGCTTGACGTGATGTTCTTGTGCCTTTTGTAGCCCAAAAATGAGCACCGAGTACTCAAATTGATTGCAAGTACTTGCAGGTGCGGACTTGCTATAACAATACTCCTCACCACCTGGTGAAGTGAGCTTCACACCCACGCCATCAGTCTTGGTTGAAGGTTTGTAAGCTCCATCAAATTGAAGGATCCAAGATGTCATCACACCAAGACTAAAATTCGGACATCCCAAGTTTCTCGGTAGTCCAAGATAGGTAGAAGGAGAGGGTGGGGAGAATTCAACACTTGAGCCAAATGTTCAGCACCAAATAAACTTGAAATCCTTTGTTGATAGTTTATGTTTAGACAAAAAAGAATTACAACTTGAAGCTCGAAATGAGGGACAAAAGGTTGATTGGGTACAAATGGATTCCTTGGTCGAAATACTACCAACCATAGCCGAGGCCTAGAAACCTTTGTAGTGAGATTGAGAATAAACCATTCAAGGCGAGCTTATCCACAGGAATTAACAAGCAGATGCGCCAAATCTCCCCCCAAGCTTGGGGAGCATCCCACCCTTCGATGAAGGACACCCTTTTAATTACCTCCAAAGCAGCAAGTAGCTCGATCACCACACAATGAGTAGAATTAAAATCAAAGTTCTCCTAGCGTATCAATAGTTCTTCACCTTGAACCAACCACGGTGTATCATCCCACCCGTCGTCTCCTTGAACAATGCACTGGACAATCAGCCATTGAAGGTCAACATGAAGATCAAGAAAGAGATCTCACCAATTGGTAGCTGTAATGAGTGGAGGACCAGGCACCAAATCCATAAACTCGTCGAGAAGTGACATAAATATCTACCCTCCTCATGTGGCGTGCGTCCGTGAAGTGGACTTGGAAAAGTTCCGAATCGGCGATCTAGCAGGAGATGTGAATAGAGCACATGAAATGTTCAAAGTACTTTTGCTTTTTACAGCAAGAGTAAACTCCCCACGGTTAGAGAGTTACAGTTCCCGAGATTTCAATATATAAACAAGAATCATTACATTTTCATCACTTCCAACTTGTTGGCCCAATGATAAGTCTCCCTTTTGTGAAGGGGGAGGTCTTGGGTACAAATCCTACTCTTTAATAAAAAGAGAGGAGAGGAGAGCAGAAGGAGAAGAGAAAGAGAAGGAGAAGGAGAGAAGAGATAGGGGGGAGCGGGATCTGCTGTTACAGTTTTGCAGAAACTCAGAAAAACTGTCTGCGACCAGAAGACGCAGGAGCCCAAAAAACTGTCGTGCGAGTGAACACAGTAGACGCGCGAAGCGAGAAAACTGTCCGCGACTAGAAGACACAAAAGCCCAAAAAACTATCGCATGGGTGAACACAGTAGACGCGCGAATAAAATGCGCATGCAAGAACTCAGAAGGAGCATAGATCTTACAATTCTACAGATGCGACCAGTACGAGCATAAGATTTGCCAGCGAGAATACACGTAGGAACTGTGAGCAGAAAGCAGGTAGACTAAAAGTGCAGAAGCAGGGAGGTTTTGCAGTCATAGGGATAGGGAAGGTACACAGTTTCGTGGTGCAAAAGTAGAGAACTGTGTGCGGAAGAGGCTGCAGAGCCGCCCAGTCGTAGGAGTAACAGGTTTTACACCACTAACCATGGAGATTTCGATCCCAGCAGCCACACCAATTTCTATTAGCCGGAAAAGAAATCAGGACTAGAGGCTAGAGGCTAAGCATGGCGATGCTCGAGGGCCATAGAGGAAAGGAGAACATGAGGGCAAAACGTTATCATGGGAGGGGAAAAGGAATTAGAAGGGGAGGGAATGAAGAGGGAGACTATGACACAAGGGGAAAGGGAGAGGGGGAAGAGAAGCGTGTACATGATGGGAGGAGGAATGTAAAGATGGAGACATCAAGGGAAGAGGACCATGCTTTATTTTGAAAGGAAGGGAAGGGAGAAATCAAAGTACTTGCTAGGTGGCTTCACAAGAATGAGCGTGTCTCATCAAGGAATAGTCCCCTCCTTTTATAGCCAAGCTCTCTCCCAATAAATGCATCCTCCCACATGTACGGTGTGTGTGGAAAAGTCTCCCATGTGGGCTAGGCGGTTACACACTCTCAATTGTGTGCAACAACCCTTTGCCTCATTTTTCCACATAAATCAAGTCCCATATCTCAAGTCTATGATACTCCCTTAACACAGTATTAGATAAAGTGGGACAAAAGTTGCATTTTGGGAATTTTGAAATTGGGTGGATTTCATTAAAATTGGGAAAGGCTTCATTAAATTTGGGAAATTTTCCATTGATTGTGGGAATTTTACCAATATTGAATAAGCTAATACTTGGAATTCCAATGATTATGAAAAACTTCATTGGTTGTGAAACAGTTCATTGCATATAAAAATCAGAATAAAACATTTGTGGCAGAGTTTGAAAATCATGTATTTGGTGGTGTTAATAAACACCGTCTAGGGACAACATGTATATTTTACTTGAGGTGTTAATAAACACAGTTGGTGGTGTTAACAAACACCATGCATAGTGAGTTCCACTAGAAACAAAGTAGTTGTTGGTGAAGGTTAGCTTCTGAAAATTGTCATATTAATAATATGCAAATACCCATTGACAAGATAACAACAATTGAGAAACATCACATGAGAACACACCTTACAATGGAAGTTTGGGAGATTAAGAGGGAGAAAATCGACACCATTTTCTATGCTCTGATACCAAGCAAGCTCTCCTATGCTTTGATACATACGCTCTGTGGAATCTTGATCTTCTTGGGTCTATTTATGGATTTTAATGTCCATGACCAGACAATTGCATCAATACACTCCCATACCTATGGATCCAACCTATTCTTTGCCCAATACTTGTTCCAGCAATCAACATAGGCATCTGCATCACTGAGCCCCTTTCTCTTAACTGATGGTGCCCAATGCTGAATTAATAATTTCTTGAAATTAGAAGCAGCATCCATCTCGGCACTTGATATGGCAACCCCAAGCCATATGGGGTATATAGGATTTGATGGCCTCACCAAGACGAAGTCACCTTGCTTAACATCCACCATTGGTCTAAACTCTTCCCTCAGCTTACCTTTTAGAGGCCCACAATAGTGATCATTTCATTCCTCATAGCCTTGGAAATCATTAATGCAAGCATCTTTATCATCCTCCTCATCAGGAGATTGTGTTCTTGGCCAAAACTCTCTGTACACTCCTATCTCTAAGATGTTTTCCTATTTGAGCTCACCGATCATGGTTTTCCAATAGTCTGTCACTGGCCTAATGTAGGACTCATAGGATGCATTCTTTCCACTTGCACATCTCTCCCAAAACTTAATGTAATCCTTTATCCCTAATATAACTTGCAAGTGATCCCTCACAAATGGAGCCATTGGCAGTATATCCGGACAACCTGTTGGCAACAATGATCTACCCTCACTATCTTTCTTCCATAGCTCAATTCCCCCTTCAATGGGCATCCAATTCGGTGATTTTGGATGCACCTTGTACTGCATCATTAGTCTGTCACCTTGCATGTAAAATCGAAATTGTAATGGCTTTGCATGTCCAACTACCATTTCTTGCCCATCACATAGGTAGCCATCCACATAATCCTTGAAGTTAGGAACCCGTGTAAGAACAAATGGTGACGGTGAAGATGATGTACATTTTTTGAATGTATCCATCAGATGCGGGAAAGTGAATGTTTGTCCCACCCGCAAGCTCTCAGAAAACCTATTGAACATTGCATCAATGTCCTCATGTGTGTGCCCTATCATCAAGAAGCCCAATTGAACTGTCTTGAAAATTCCCCTTGCTACAAGAAGAGAAAGGTATGCAAACAAGTATCTATTTTTGTTCTCAAACCCACAATTATCTAGTTGGAGTAGCAAGTTCTCTGGCAAATTTTGGAATGGTGGCTCAATAGCAACACTCTCCTCTTAAGAGGGTGGGTTTTCTCTTGTATTTGACGAAAAAAAATTCATACATGTGTCTGTAGCCCTTGCAATGGAAGTTGTCATGGCCTCCGTGATAGACTTCGGGTCACTTTCTAAAACAGTTTCTAGATTTGCATCTGTGATCGTGACATCTACATTTTCAGACAAGCTAGCTCCACTTGTGGAAACATGTGCACCTTTAGAACTGTAATGGGAGTCCAAAGCGTTTCTTGAACATAGAGCATTCAAAAGGCGAGCATTGCTTCTAGGAATCCCATTTGTAGCAAGGTCTCCAAGGTCATGCAGATCCATCCTCTCGAGGTTGCACAAACAAATTGAGAGCGATCCAATCGTCAGGTTGGGATCAGATGGCCACAAACCATTGAGGGTGAAGTGTCCATAATGACCGTTTCCATGCCCATGGGTAATGATTCCAATGAGTGAAACCTATAATTGCCATGCAGAATCGGTGTCCTTGGACCTCACCCGAAGTCTTGTAATTGTGAGGGAATTGCCGTCTTTTTTTGGTCCATCTTATCATGGATTATGAATATATACTTTTTTGGATCCATCTCGGAGTACCTACGCCATGCATAGTATAAGCTCCTACAACTTTGTTGCTGTATCATATGCATCTTTCTCTCTTCCATCAGCGAATTGCACTCATCTTGACTTTTTGTGGCTGCTAATTCCGGCTGCACAAGCTACATTTAGAGAATTCACTCGTCTTAGCAAGGGCTACATTTTTTAAGTCTGATTTCCAAATCCTGCCAAATGTGGATGTGGATAGGCTCTGATAACCATGTTGATTAAGTGAAGTGTTGACCTCACGTAGGACATCTATCTTCTTATACACTTCAAGTATCACTTGCTGTGTCTCTCTAGAACCATCCTGCATGGTTCTACTCTTGTGAGGCATATGCTCTGTGCTATTATCCACAAAGTGTTGAATGAGAGCCCTTCCCATACCTATGTGCTCCCTGCTCCTCCTCATAAATCCTAAATTGCCATGCACATATCGCTGCACACCACTCTCAAATTGCTCCGTGTATCGATAAAATGATGTCCTTGGAATTCCATGCATCTCATACCATGCTCTACAACAGACATCCCGACTGTTTATCCTGAAGTTGTAGCATATCCTCCCTGTGTAGTCATGATGCCAAGCCGTTGACAACACATCGTATATAAAGTTTGTATGTGACTCCAAGGAACTGCCCCAAAAGTTCTTCCTTAGATTCATTAAGAGATCTCACTCTGCATGTTGGCAACACCTACTCTCACAAAAATCGATGGAATAAACCTGCTGCACTGAATCTAGTGACATTTTGTACATTGGTGTTGGAGGCTCTCTTTGTTTAGGCACCCTGTTAATGAAAGTGTACCTTCTTTTCTTTGATGTTGGATCATCCCTTTTCAACATTTGATCATTGACCAACTCATCTATACTAGCAACGTGGTCCATGGGCACATATTGTTGCAGTGGGCTTCCTTCAAGTAAGGTAATCTGCTTGATGGGCCACTTTACTAGGCTGAGAGAGCCGACATCTTGCATAGAAGACCCTAAGTCACTTCCTCTAATTTGTTCTTTCTTTTCAATACCCACACCAATGCAATCGTTACCCAATAGGTCAAAGTTTATAGTGTCTCTCAGGAAAACATATAAGATCACACCATCCCCCATGGTCTTTGTTTTGCTCTCATCCCATAAGACAACCTTTTTCTCTTTCCAAGATTCACGAATGAAATTGTCAGTTTCCAATAAAGAAACTGGCATTGCCTCAACATAAGGTCGCTTAGGCTCACTTGGTGCAGCTTCTTCAGTTACCGCATCATCTAAAGAATCACAACTTGTTTTAGAGAGCCCTTAGGCCACTTGACAATGCTCCAAATTGCCTCACCAACAAGCACTACATCCATAGTGGGAAATCGCAAGAGCATTTCACTATTGATAGACTTCTCCACTATCACCGATACATTTTCTATCCCAATCTTCGCACCACTACAGTAGGCCTTCGGATCTATTGCACACACTCCACCAATTCCAACCACTTCATTCCCCACCATCATCATGACCTTGTCCCCGCTTCTGATAGCCATCCCCTGTCATTATGATTACGGAGAATTAATTATGAACAAATTACAACCAAAGAATTTCATAAGACCATCAACATATCCTTCTAGAGGGGAAGAATGGCATTGGTGCAAATCTCTAGAATGCATTAATGAGTCTATACAAAATTTTCATGAAAGCATGAATTATTTCCCTAAAAATTTTAGCAATTTCATAAAACTTTTTCTAAAGCATGAATTACTTTCACCATCGTCATGACTTGATTCATGCATCTGATAGTAGCCATCCCCTCTCATTACGATGACAGTAAATTGATTATGAACAAACTACAACCAAAGAATTTCATAAGACCAACAAAGTTGTCCTTGTAGCGGGGGGAGAATGGCACCAGTGCCATTCTCCATGTGGGATTGTGGAGAATGGCATTGGTGACATTCTCCATGTGAATTCGGCTTTCCTATGGAGAATTGCATATCCCATCTTTGAAAAGGGGAATGGCACCAGTGCCATTCGCCCCATGCATTGACTTGAGAAAAACATTTGTCTTCATAAGAGGAGAACAGACTAGTGCCATTCTTCCTTTGGAAAACAAAATTTTGACTTGGGACTTTGCCTTGGGAGAATGCCAATGGTGCCATGCTCCCTTTGCAAAGCCAAAATTTTATATTAGGACATTGCAATGGGAGAATGGCACTGGTGCCATTCTCCCTTTATGAAGGCAAACTTTGAATCAAGACATTGCATTGGGAGACTGGCACTGGTGCCATTTTCCCTTTGCAAAGCCAAGATTTTGAATCATGACATTGCAATGGGAGAATGGCACTAGTGCCATACTGTCTTTGTGAAGTAGAAATTTTGAATCACGACATTGCATGGGGAGAATGGCACAGCCAAAGTTTTGAATCGGGACATTGCAACGGGAGAATGGCAGTGGTGCAAATTTAAAGTTTAAAATTTTTGGCTTTATAATAGGAAAGTGGAGAATGGCACTAGTTGGAAAATGGAGAATGGCACTAGTGCCATTCTCCCAATGGAATTTCCTGATTCAAAATTTTGGCTTCACAAAGGTAGAATGGCACAGGTGCCATTCTCCCATTGGAATTAGTGGAATGTCAATCTATAGGTTTAGTTTGTCTAGATTACCACTAGCGGAGAATGGCAGTGATGCCAATCTCATGCTGGCAACTACATAATGACACTGAGATCATCAAACTCACATGTGGAATGGAATCGGACACCACTCTCCTATGATCAAAGTCCCCGCTCTGTAAAGTTCATGGATTTGTGTCAAATCTCTGTGGAGAATGGTAGTGGTGCCAATCTCATACCATGACCTGAAAACATGCACAAGGAATCCTAAACTCACATGTGCATTTGCACTTTTGCCATTATCCTACTGTAGCCAATAAAATTAGTGGAATGTCAATCTACAGGTTTAGTTTGCCTAGATTACCACTAGCGGAGAATGGCAGTGATGCCAATCTCATGCTGGGACCTACATAATGACACTGAGATCATCAAACTCACATGTGCCATTTTGACTCTGTGAAGCCAAAACTTTGAATCTGGGAGATTGGCACTAGTGCCATTTCCCCTTTGAACAGCCAAGATTTGATTCCGGGAAATCACAATGGGAGAATGGCACTGGTGCCATTCCTCCTTTGCAAAGCCAACGTTTTGAATTGGGACATTGCAATGGGAGAATGGAAGTGGAGCAAATTTATAAATTTTTAGCTTTGCAAAATGGGGAGATTGGAGGATGGCAGTAGTGCCATTCTCCCATTGCAATGCCAGAACTTGAGACCATAGACTTTGTGTGTGTGTGTGTGTGTGTGTGAACGTGGTATTCATTTGAAACCAAACATTATTTTACTTCCATTTATTCATATATGTGGTAAAGTTGATCGATATTACTTTATGAAACCTAGCTCGTTATGTGAGTTTATTCACGTTAGTTTGGTTATGCTAGGTTGGTTAAGTTACAAATTTTTATGTTAGAGTATGTTTTTCTTGATCAAGGTCCAAGTAATGTAAAATTTTAAGGTATAGATTGAATTAGTTGACGAGAATGTGATTTTTCTCCATGTTAAAAAAATTGTAATCATGCTCATCATTAGATGGCAAGCTATGGATTTTTTTAAAGGAAGATGAGAATAGGTTAAATAAAAGGCATGAGGACAATGTAAAAAAGGAAGAAAATGAGTGTGGACAATGTAAAATAGAAATAAAAGAAATGTATACGTTAGATATGTTAAATGAAAGAAATAAAATAAATGTTAGATATGTCCCAATTCCTCCATTAGTTGGCTAACTGGTGTTTATACTAAAAAGCAACTTGAAAAGCATATACTAAAAACTTTGAAACAGATCGTCTATCACAAAATAGGAATTGCCTTCATTTATCAATGATGTTAACATCAATGAAAGCTTTGTTGGGAAATTCTTTGTAGCCACTAACGGCTTTGTACTTCTTTTGAGTGTGTGCTTGTTTGATCTTAAGGTTTATCATATCTGCTTTAGTGTCATAATAGAGAATAAATATGGGATCATTATGATGTCTAAGATCAGGTGTGTGATTTGGCTTTATAATACTCATGTTTTCCAAGTTATGACCACATGGTGGTTCACAAAATAAGGAGTGTGATTTGGCTTTAAGATACTCATATTTTCAAGTTAAGATCATGTGTTTGTTGTACAACTAGTGTGATTTGGTTCTATGATACTCATTACTACATTATTCAAAAAAGGCAATTGCTAGAGAACATGGAAGCAACATATACTTCGATGGTGACAAGTATCTCGATAATCAGTGATAAAAGATAGCATGTACACTCTTGCATGCAAAAATAAGTGCTTCCAAGCTCTGATTGGAAAAAAGTGCTTCCCTAGAAATGTGTCAAGACTTATCAAAGGATTACATGTTGAAGCATGTGATGCTTAGAATGCAGATGCAAGGAATGGGAAATTGCCAAAGAAAGTCTTGCAAGTATTTACTTGGAAAACATCTTAAGTCACTTTTTTGATTTTATCTGAATCCCTAACAACAATAAATGATGTGATAGGGATGTGATAAAGAGGATCAACCCATGGATGCTAATTATAAAGACTGGCAATAATGGCAAATAATAGGCTAGGCCAATGTAGTATGAAGCCTTGAATGCAATTTTGACAAAAAGCAAAAGCTTAAACTAATGAAGGTAAAAAATTGTTAAATTTGTTTTTTAACGAAAAGCAAAAGGTTAGAAGGTAAAAAATTGAAATACCCTAATACCTTCTCTGTCATTGCACTCGTAGCCCTATGTTGATCGATTGTTTTCTTGTGGGAATTTGCACTCTCATGAGCAACGACATGCCTTGCTACTGGAGTGGCATCTCTTGCACCAACGTCCCACAGAAAGCTGCGCCATCATATCAATTGGATCGGTCGATCAGCTGCGCCGCTTGAGCCATACCCGTGCTTTTGGAGCGCTCGATCAGCTGCGCCGCTTGAGCTCTTCAGGGAAACAGCATCCATGGAACTCTCCCGCCCGAGCTCTTCAACGTGACGTCCGTTCGCACCATCTTGCATGGAGGCAACCAAATAACGGGAGCTTTGCCTCCTTAGAACAGCCGCCTAAGTAATTTGCAGAGACTTTCGATGTTTCAAGTAACAAGTTGCTCGACGAAATTCGTTTGCCTATCACGGGATGCTGCCAGCTGCAGACTCTCGTTCTCGCCCTAGAGCAGCTTGACCTTTCAACCGATTCTTTCAGGTGCAATCCCAGAACGCTCAAGTCCTTCAACCACCTCTTTGGTCCAATTCCCTACAATCTAGGGAACCTTCCTTACACTGTGAGCCTCGATTCGAGTCACAACAATCTCAGTGGTAAAATCCCACAAGAGGACTTCACAAAGTCACCGGCCTCAAAAGGGACTTCACAAAGTCGATTCTGCCCCTGCCTCTGAGAGCTGTGGTGAGTAAAACTCTAAGACTCTTCTCCAATTCTGCTAAATTGAAATGAGTTGTTTGGAATGAATAGAAAGTGAATGAGGGAAAGGCATCAATTGAAATGAGAGAAAAGGTCTTGATTTGTCTGAAATGTAGATTGAAAGTTAAAAGTGATAGTTTGAAACTACTAAATAATTCAAATTTTGAAATATAGCTCTTCCCGCCATTGTTCCCTTTTGAATTCTAGATATATAGAGTGGCACTTATGCCATTCTCTCCAATATTAAATTTCAATTCAAATTCATATTGATATTTTTAATTTCAATTTGTATTTCAAATTGAAATTATTCTTTTGAAATTGTATTTCAAAACCTAAATTCTAGTTTTCAAATTTTGATTTCAAGTTAAACTTCAATCTCAATTTTGATTTTCATGATTGAATGGCAAATTTAGAGATTGAAATTCTAATTTTAAATGGAGAATGGCACTAGTGCCATTCTCCAAGACCTCATAAGAAGTCCTTGAGAGTGGCACTAGTGCCAATATCCCTTGAGATAAATAAAATTTTGAAATATAGCTCTTCTCGCCATTGTTCCCTTTTGAATTTTGGATATATAGAGTGGCACTTATGCCATTCTCTCCAATACTAAATTTAAATTCAAATTCATATTGATATTTTTAATTTCAATTTATATTTCAAATTGAAATTATTCTGTTTGGAATTGTATTTCAAAACCGAAATTCTAGTTTTCAAATTTTGATTTCAAGTTAAACTTCAATCTCAATTTTGATTTTCATGATTGAATGGCAAATTTAGAGATTGAAATTCTAATTTTAAATAGAGAATGGCACTAGTGCCATTCTCCAAGACCTCATAAGAAGTCCTTGAGAGTGGCACTAGTGCCAATATCCCTTGAGATAAATTGAAAGACCTCATAAGAAGTCCTTGAGAGTGGCACTAGTGGAGAATGGCAGTGATGCCAATCTCATGCTGGCAACTACATAATGACACTGAGATCATCAAACTCACATGTACATTCTTCTATGTAGTGATCACTGTCTCCGCTGTGTAAAGATCATATGGAATTGTGTCAATCTCTGTGGAGAATGCCACCAGTGGAGAATGGCAGTGGTGCCAATCTCATACCATGACCTCAAAACATGCACAAGGAATCCTAAACTCACATGTGCATTGGCACTTTTGCCATTATCCTACTACATCCAATAAAATTAGTGGAATGTCAATGTATAGGTTCAGTTTGTCTAGATTACCACTAGCGGAGAATGGCAGTGATGCTAATCTCATGATGTCAACTACATAATGACACTGAGATTATCAAACTCACATGTGGAATGGAATAGGACACCACTCTCTTATGATCACTGGAATACCCCTCCTAGAATAGTAGGGTAAACATTTGTACAAGTGGAGAATGGCAGTGGTGCCAATCTTTTATTAGGCCCTAAGAAATGGAATTGAGAAGCCTAAACTCACATGTGCAGAGATCATATGGATTTGTGTCAATATCTGTGGATAATGCCACCAGTGGAGAATGGCAGTGGTGCCAATCTCATACCATGACATGAAAACATGCACTTTTGCCATTATCCTACTGTGCATTCTTCTATGCAGTGATCACTGTCTCCACTGTGTAGAGATTATATGGAGTCCTAAACTCACATTTGGATTGGAATCGGACACCACTCTCCTATGATCACTGGAATACCCCTCCTAGAATAGTAAGGTAAACATTTGTACAAGTGGAGAATGGCAGTGGTGCCAATCTCTTATTAGGCCCTAATAAATGGCATTGAGAAGCCTAAACTCACATGTGCATTCTTCTATGTAGTGATCACTGTCTCCGCTGTGTAGAGATCATATGGATTTGTGTCAATCTCTGTGGGGAATGCCACCAGTGGAGAATGGCAGTGGTGCCAATCTCATACCATGACCTGAAAACATGCACAAGGAATCCTAAACTCACATGTGGATTGGCACTTTTGCCATTATAGAATGCCACCAGTGGAGAATGGCAGTGGTGCACAAGGAATCCTAAAATCACATGTGCATTCTTCTATGTAGTGATCACTATCTCCACTGTGTAGAGATCATATGGAACTGTGTCAATCTCTGAGATCATCAAACTCACATGTGGATTGGAATCGGACAACACTCTCCTATGATCAATGGAATACCCCTCCTAGAATAGTAGGGTAAAAATTTGTACAAGTGGAGAATGGCAGTGGTGCCAATCTCTTATTAGGCCCTAAGAAATGGCATTGAGAAGCCTAAACTCACATGTGCATTCTTCTACGTAGTGGTGCCAATCTCTTATTAGGCCCTAGAAAATGGCACTGTGAAGCCTAAACTCACATGTGCAGCCAATAAAATAAGTGGAATGTCAATCTATGAAGTGATCACCATCTCTGCTGTGTAGATATCATATGGAATTGTGTCAATCTCTATGGAAAATGGCAGTGGTGCCAATCTCATACCATGACCTGAAAACATGCACAAGGAATCCTAAACTCACATGTACATTGGCACTTTTGCCATTATCCTACTGCCATTCTCCGCTAGTGGTAATGTGCATTCTTCTATGTAGTGATCACTGTCTCCGCTATGTAGAGATAATATGAAATTGTGTCAATCTTTGTGGAGAATGGCAATGGTGCCAATCTCATACCATGACCTGAAAACATGCACAAGGAATCCTAAACTCACATGTGCATTGGCACTTTTGCCTTATCCTACTGCAGCCAATAAAATTAGTGGAATGTCAATCTATATGTTTAGTTTGTCTAGATTACCTTTAGCGGAGAATGGCAATGATGCCAATCTCATGCTTGCCCTAAGAAATGGCATTGAGAATCATAAACTCACATGTACATTCTTCTATGTAGTGGTCACTGTCTTCGTTGTGTAGAGATCATATGGAATTGTGTCAATCTCTGTGAAGAATGGCAGTGGTGCCAATCTCATACCATGAACTGAAAACATGCACAAGGAATTCTAAACTCACATGTGCATTGGCACTTTTGCTATTATCCTACTGCAGCCAATAAAATTATTGGACCACTAGTGGAGGATGGCCATGATGCCAATCTAAACTCACATGTGCATTGGCACTTTTGCCATTATCCTATTGCAGCCAATAAAACTAGTGTTATGTCGATCCATAGGTTCAGTTTGTCTAGATTTCCACTAGCGGAGAATGGCAGTGATGCCAATCTCATGCTGGCAACTACATAATCACACTGAGATCATGAAACTCACATGTGGAATGGAATAGGACACCACTCTCCTATGATCACTAGAATACCCCTCCTAGAATAGTAGGGTAAACATTTGTACAAGTGCAGAATGGCAGTGGTGCCAATCTCTTATTAGGCCCTAATAAATGGCAGTGGTGCCAATCTCGTATTAGGCCCTAATAAATGGCAGTGGAGAATGGCAGTGGTGCCAATCTCTTATTAGGCCCTAATAAATGGCAGTGGTTCCAATTGAGCATACCATGAACTGAAAACATGCACAAGGAATTCTAAACTCACATGTGCATTGGCACTTTTGCTATTATCCTACTATAGCCAATAAAATTATTGGACCACTAGTGGAGAATGGCGGTGATGCCAATCTAAACTCACATGTGCATTGGCACTTTTGCCACTATCCTACTGCAGCCAATAAAATTAGTGGAATGTCAATCTATAGGTTCAGTTTGTCTAGATTACCACTAGCCGAGAATGGCAGTGATGCCAATCTCATGATGGCAACTACATAATGACACTGAGATCATCAAACTCACATGTGCATTCTTCTATGTAGTGATCACTGTCTCCGCTGTGTAGAGATCATATGGAATTGTGTCAATCTCTGTGGAGAATGCCACCAGTGGAGAATGGCAGTGGTGCCAATCTCATACCATGACCTGAAAACATGCACAAGGAATCCTAAACTCACATGTGCATTGGCACTTTTGCCATTATCCTACTACAGCCAATAAAGTTAGTGGAATGTCAATCTATAGGTTCAGTTTGTCTAGATTACCACTAGCGGAGAATGGCAGTGATGCCAATCTCATGATGGTAACTACATAATGACACTAAGATCATCAAACTCACCTGTGGAATAGAATAGGACACCACTCTCCTATGATCACTGGAATACCCCCCTAGAATAGTAGGTAAACATTTGTACAAGTGGAGAATGGCAGTGGTGCCAATCTCTTATTAGGCCCTAAGAAATGGCATTGAGAAGCCTAAACTCACATGTGCATTCTTCTATGTAGTGATCACTGTCTCCGCTGTGCAGAGATCGTATGGAATTGTGTCAATCTCTGTGGAGAATGCCACCAGTGGAGAATGGCAGTGGTGCCTTCTCATACCATGACCTGAAAACATGCACAAGGAATCCTAAACTCACATGTGCATTGGCACTTTTGACATTATCCTACTGCAGCCAATAAAATTAGTTAAATGTTAATCTATAGGTTCAGTTTTTCTAGATTACCATTAGGGGAGAATGGCAATGATGCCAATCTCATGCTGGCAACTACATGATGACACTGAGATCATGAAACTCACATGTAGAATGGACTAGGACACCACTCTCCTATGATCACTGCAATACCCCTCATAGAATAGTAGGGTAAACATCTGTACATGTGGGGAATGGCAGTGGTGCTAATCTCTTATTAGGCCCTAAGAAATGGCATTGAGAAGCCTAAACTCACATGTGCAGAGATCATATGGAATTGTGTCAATCTCTGTGGAGAATGCCACCAGTGGAGAATGGCAGTGGTGCGAATCTCATACCATGACATGAAAACATGCACAAGGAATCCTAAACTCACATGTGCATTGGCACTTTTGCCATTATCCTACTGTAGCCAATAAAATTAGTGGAATGTCAATCTATAGGTTTAGTTTGTCTAGATTACCACTAGCGGAGAATGGCAGTGATGCCAAACTCATGCTGGCCCTAAGAAATGGCATTGAGAATCCTAAACTCACATGTGCATTCTTCTATGTAGTGATCACTGTCTCCACTATGTAGAGATCATATGGAATTGTGTCAATCTCTTATTAGGCCTTGTAATGTCAATCTATAGGTTTAGTTCGTCTAGACTACCACTAGTGGAGAATGGCAGTGATGCCAAACTCATGGTGGCACCTACATAACGACACTGAGATCATCAGACTCACATGTGGATTGGAATCGGACACCACTCTCCTATGATCACTGGAATACCCCTCCTAGAATAGTAGGATAAACATTTGTACAAGTGGAGGATGGCAGTGATGCCAATCTCTTATTGGGCCCTAAGAAATGGCATTGAGAAGCCTAAACTCACATGTGCATTCTTCTATGTAGTGATCACTGTCTCCGCTGTGTAGAGATCATATGGAATTGTGTCAATCTCTGTGGAGAATGCCACAAGTCGAGAATGGCAGTGGTGCCAATCTCATACCATGACCTGAAAACATGCACAAGGAATCCTAAACTCACATGTGCATTGGCACTTTTGCCATTATCCTATTGCATCTAATAAAATTAGTGGAATGTCAATCTATAGGTTCAGTTTGTCTAGACTACCACTAGTGGAGAATGGCAGTGATGCCAATCTCATGCTTGCAACTACATAATGACACTGAGATCATCAAACTCACATGTGGAATGGAATAGGACACCACTCTCCTATGATCACTGGAATACCCCTCCTAGAATAGTAGGGTACACATTTGTATGTGGAGAGTGGCAGTGGTGCCAATCTCTTATTAGGCCCTAAGAAATGGCATTGAGAAGCCTAAACTCACATGTGCAGAGATCATATGGAATTGTTTCAATCTCTGTGGAGAATGCCACCAGTGGAGAATGGCAGTGGTGCCAATCTCATACCATGACCTGAAAACATGCACAAGGAATCCTAAACTCACATGTGCATTGGCACTTTTGCCATTATCCTACTGCAGCCAATAAAATTAGTGGAATGTCAATCTATAGGTTCAGTTTGTCTAGATTACCACTAGCGGAGAATGGCTATGATGCCAATCTCATGCTGGCAACTACATAATGACACTGAGATCATCAAACTCACATGTGGAATGGAATAGGACACCACTCTCCTATGATCACTGGA
The DNA here is from genome assembly GCF_047967505.1 of Dipteris shenzhenensis. Taxonomy (NCBI): domain Eukaryota; kingdom Viridiplantae; phylum Streptophyta; class Polypodiopsida; order Gleicheniales; family Dipteridaceae; genus Dipteris; species Dipteris shenzhenensis. The sequence continues at coordinate 33,254,832 of NC_141599.1, forward strand.
ATACCCCTCCTAGAATAGTAGGGTAAACATCTGTACAAGTGGAGAATGGCAGTGGTGCCAATCTCTTATTAGGCCCTAAGAAATGGCATTGAGAAGCCTAAACTCACATGTGTAGAGATCATATGGATTTGTGTCCATCTCTGTGGAGAATGCCACCAGTGGAGAATGGCAGTGGTGCCAATCTCATACCATGACCTGAAAACATGCACAAGGAATGCTGAACTCAATGTGCATTCTTCTATGTAGTGTTCACTGTCTCCGGTGTGTAGAGATCATATGGAATTGTATCAATCTATGTGGAGAATGCCACCAGTGGAGAATGGCAGTGGTGCCAATCTCATACCATGACCTGAAAACATGCACAAGGAATCCTAAAGTCACATGTGCATTCTTCTATGTAGTGATCACTGTCTCCGTTGTGTAGAGATCATATGGAATTGTGTCAATCTCTTATTAGGCCCTGGAAGCCTAAACTCACATGTGCAGAGATCATATGGATTTGTGTCAATCTTTGTGGAGGAGAATGGCAGTGGTGCCAATCTCATACCATGACCTGAAAACATGCATAAGGAATCCTAAACTCAAATGTGCATTCTTCTATGTAGTGATCACTATCTCCATTGTGTAGAGATCATATGGAATTGTGTCAATCTCTCTGGAGAATGCCACCAGTGGAGAATGGCAGTGGTGCCAATCTCATACCATGACCTTAAAACATGCACAAGGAATCCTAAAGTCACATGTGCATTCTTCTATGTAGTGATCACTGTCTCCGCTATGTAGAGATCATATGGAATTGTGTCAATCTCTTATTAGGCCCTGGAAGCCTAAACTCACATGTGCAGAGATCATATGGATTTGTGTCAATCTTTGTGGAGGAGAATGGCAGTGGTGCTAATCTCATACCATGACCTGAAAACATGCATAAGGAATCCTAAACTCAAATGTGCATTCTTCTATTGAGTGATCATTGTCTCCGCTGTGTAGAGATCATATGGAATTGTGTCAATCTCTGTGTACAATGCCACCAGTGGAGAATGGTAGTGGTGCCATGTGATGAATCGAACTTCTGCCATTCTCCTTAACATCATGGAGGATGGCACCAGTGGCATTATCCTCAAACTCTCACGGAGGATGGCACTTGTGCCTTTCTGAACAAACTCACAATCCATGTGTTCAATGGCATTTGTGACACTCTTCTAACATCATATTATGTTGGAGAATGGCACGAATACCATTCTTTATTATAACCATCTTAACTTTGATATTGTGTATATTTGCTTAGTGTGTTGGTGTAGTTTTTCATAATGCATATATAAGTTGCTTCGCCTTGGTTATTCTGTTAATAGAAGTTGCATTGTGGTTGTAATATTTCCTACTACAGTTATGATTTTCTATTATACATTTCATTGTGTCCTTGGTTCTTTTGTTAACATAACATTGCAAGAATGGCTAGCAAGGGAAAGAGAAAGGTTTGAGAGGTGTCAGTTTATGATGGAGTTAGTTCTAGAAGAGGATGGTTTTTGGATATATACAATAACGAACTCCAAAAACTCCATAAAGCGCATTGTTTTGTGAACATCCAAGGAACAACTTTTGAAGATGTTGGACAAGTTAAAGAGATGGAGGATACCGAGAAAGACAACATTCCTTGTCTCAAAACATATTCAGGATGCAAGCATGCCGAAGGAGGCGTGGGATACTTTGGCAAAAATGTATAGCATAATACACAAGCTAGGAAAATGCAGCTAAAACAGGAGTTGCATAATGTGTAGAGAGAAAATATGAGCATCAATGACTACCACATGAAGGTGAAGAAGATTGCAGATGCAGTTGCTTCCATTGGGTCACCAGTGGAAGATGATGATTTAGTTTCTGTGACCTTGAATGGTCTAGGAAAGGATTATGCACAATTCTGGACATCCACTGCCGTCCGTGAGAATTTTTCGGATTTCAAGGAGTTGATTGCTCTTCTAATTTCTGAAGAGTAGAGAAATGGTGGTGCATCTTCTTCAGGAGAAACTTCAAAAGAAACTATCTTCTACTCAAATCCTGGAAGAGGTAGAGGCAGAGGTAGAGGAGCCTGATCTAGAGACTGTGGCAGAAATTAGAATATGTAGCAAATTCAAGAAAACCAGTCCTATGGAGGAGGACATGGTAACTTTAGAGGTAGGGGGAGCCAAAGAGGTCATGGTGGATGGCAAAGAGGCCAAAATGCAAACAGCAATGTTGAATGCTACTACTATGGTAAAATGGGTCATATGGTTAAAGACTGCTATAAAAAGTAGAATGACATCATGATTGAAAAATTGCAGCAAGGCAATTATCCATCCTCTAGTAGATGTGGTGATGACAAAAATGAGCATCTATTTATGATGCACCACATGAGCAATTCTGTGACAAGTGCAGAAGAAAGCAATGATGTGTGGTATGTTGACTCAGGTGCGTCAAACCACATGACAAGTCATGCAAAATGGATGCAGGATGCAAGGAAAATGAAAAGACCAGGATTTGTGGAGGCCGGTGATGATACTGCACATCCTATTGCGCAGATTAGTAAAATTCCTTTGTCTATGCAGGATGGGAAAAAGAAATACCTGTCTGATGTATTTCATGTCCCAAATATCATTAAGAACCTGGTTTCTATTGGTCAAATGGTTGAGCAGGGCTTGCAGGTCAAATTTAATCCTCATGGATGCTTTGTTGAGGATATGAAAAATAAAGGTCGCTTGATAGCAAAAGGGAAGGAGAACGGTAGGATGTTTACGTAGGATGTGGACATGCCTGAATTGAGTGCAGCAATGTTTGCACATGGGACCAGTGTAGTTGTAGATATTAATATTTGGCATAAATGCATTGGTCATGTTAATGTACAGCGACTTATGCAAGCCCAAAATATTGTTGCAGGAGTGCCTAAATTTAAGGTTGCAAAAATGCATAAGGTATGTGAAGCCTGTCAATTTGGAAAACAGGCAAGGAAACCATTTCCCAGACATGTTCAATAGAGTAAGAAGCCATTAGAATCAATCCACTCTGATATGTGGACTACTAAAGCTGCATCTATTGGAGACTATCATTATTTTGTCACTTTTATTGATGACTACAGTAGAAAAGTTTGGGTGTATTTTATGAAAAAGAAAAGTGAAGTGTTTGGGCATTTCAAAGCTTTTAAAGCTATGGTTGAAAAAGAAATAGGCCTACAAATAAAATGCCTAAGGTCAGATGGAGGGTAGAGTACCTCTCAAATGAGTTTGCAAGTTTCCTGCAGGAGCATGGAATAAAGCAACAATATTCATGCAGTTATACCCCACAGCAAAATGGACTTGCAGAAAGGAAAAATAGGCATATTGGAGAGGTATCTCGTGCCATGCTCAATGAAAAATACCTTCTAGAATATTATTGCACTGAAGTAGTTGCTACGGTAGTCTACATAATGAATAGGACTCCCACTACAGCAATACATGGCAAGATGCCAAAGGAGAGGTATATTGGTAGGAAATGAGATATTTCTCATTTGAAAGTTTTTGGTTGCATTGCCTATGTTCATGTGCCAGATGAGTTGAGATCCAAGTTGGATTCAAAAGCTAAAAAGTGCATCTTTATTGGTTATTCTTTGTAGCAAAAAGGGTATAGATGCTATAACCCTTCTACTCGTAAGTTTACAGTGAGCAGAGATGTTGTTTTTGATGAGATGAGCGGCTGGTATAAACGAGTAAATGTGATTGATGATGTAGATGCACAAAATGGTAATGCTGCACAAAATTCACAGCAACAATGACAAAATATTAGTGGACCTATAGTGCCATCTAGCAATGGTTCACATACTTCGCCATGGACAGGCAGATTGAGATCATGAGAATCTCCTTAAAGCAATGCAGATAGTGGTATGCATGCATCACAAAAAGGAAAAGAGAAAGTAGATCAGCCCATGGTTGATGTGAATGCAGGTCACTCTTATGTGGATGGTGAATCCAGTGGCTCAGAACAGAGCATTGATGATCAGTTGGGTATTCCTTCTATTGTTACACCTGGAGTAAGGAAGACCAGGGATTTTTTGAGAGCACCTGCTAGTGAGCCTACTTTGCGCAAGTCTACTAGAGCTAGGTATCTTGTGAATAGATTGAATATGATGGATTTATAGCCATTCACTATGCCTATATGGTCAAAGTGATATAGGAACTAGAACCCACTTCTTTTGAGCAAGTCATGGGAAAAGAAAAATGGGAGAAAGCCATGGATGAAGAAATGGATGCCTTGGAACCAAATGCTACATGGGAGTTGGTACCTTTGCCTAAAGACAAGAATGCAATTGGCTACAAGTGGGTTTAGAAGGTGAAGCACAATGCAGATGGTTCTGTGAATAGATACAAGGCAAGATTAGTTGTCAAGGGGTATGCACAGACATATGGCATTGATTATGAAGAAACATCCAGTCAAGTTGCAAGGATGGCAACCGTAAGAGAAGTCATTGCTATGGCTGCATCAAAGGGATGGTCTTTACATCAGATAGATGTAAAGAATGCCTTCTTGCATGGTGATTTGCAAGAAGAGATCTATATGGAGCAGCCACCAAGTTATGTTCATGCTGTTCATCCTGAGTTTGTTTGTAGGTTGAAGAAAGCCTTGTATGGATTGAAACAAGCACCCAGAGCATGTCTGACAAGATAGGACAGTATCTTGTCACTATTGGCTTTCAGATTTCCAAGGCAGATTTCTCACTTTATGTGAGAAAAACAGAGAAAGGTATTATGTTGCTTGTCATTTACATTGATGATTTGATCATCACAGGTGATAGGGATGAAGATATCCTTCATGTGAAAATGCTATTGAGGCAAAAGTTTGAGATGAAGGATTTGGGAGCGCTGTGTTATTTCTTGGGCATTGAGGTGATTAGATCACCAAGTGGGATATGGCTGTTCCTTTGGAGCAGAATGTGAAGCTAAGTGCAGATGCAGGTGAGCTTCTGGAAGACCCTACTATGTACACATGCATAGTAGGAAGTTTTATTTATATGACTATTACCAGGCCAGATTTGAGCTATGCTATTGGATTGTTGGTAAGTCAGTTTATGCAGGCTCCAAGAAAACCGCATTTGGATGCGGCTAGACACATATTGAGGTATGTGTGACAAAATATGAAGAGGGGAGAGGAGAAGAGTGGAGATGAGGAGAGAGGGCACAGCTAGAGAGCACACCACAAATGACTAACTGTACACTAACATTTTCTTTGCTATCACAATGCTACAGTGTGATGTCACCAAGTCACACTCTTTCTCTGATGAAGTGCTCTCTGACATCAATGTGCTTTGTCGTGGAGTGATATACTGGATTTTTGGCCAATGCTTGAGCCAATTGATTATCACAGTATATCTCATAATCTTTGGCATAGTCACTGTCACAGTATCCATGCAACCGTGGATGACTTCGTCTGTATTCTATCCCAAACTGTCTTATACCTCTTATGTATTTCAAGAACTTTGTAGTAGAGAGTATGATCTGCATTGGATTTCATGTATCCCAGATCAGCAAAATACTTGTCAATTCTGTTGTACCAACTTTTGGGTGCTTGTTTTAAGACGTAGAGGCTTTTCTTGAGATGGCAAAACTTATTCTCCTTTCCTAGCTCAACATAACTTGCTAGTTGTTGCATGTAGACTTCCTCGTCTAGATAACCATTGAGAAATGCATTCTTGACATCAAGCTGATACACATTCCATTTGCTGAGTGTTGCTAGTGATATCAAGAACCGTATGGAATCCATCTTTGCTACTAGAGCATAAGTCTCATCATAGTCTTGACCATATTGTTGTGCAAATCCTTTTGCAACTAGTCTGGCTTTGTATCTTCGAATATTGCCATCTAGATTGTACTTCACTTTGTATACCCATTTGTTTGCTATGGCCTTCCTGGTTTGCTATGGCCTTCCTGGTTTGCTATGACCTTCCTGGTGGAAGGTCGCGTAATTCCCAAGTGTTGTTTTTATACAAAGCATCCATTTCTTCATTCATAGTAGTTTGCCATTCTAGCTTGTCTACTGCATCTTCGAAGTACACTGGCTCTTCTGTAGCCATGATGGTAATCATAAGAGCATGTTGGTGGTTTCCACCTGAATTGCTTTGCCTTTCTGAGCATTTGTCAATCTAGCTAGTGGTCTACTTTCCCTAGTAGACTATCTGAGCTGCTATGGCTCTGCTTGGGGTGTTGCTGGCAATTCTTGCTCTTCTTCATCTGACTGTTCTATAGATGACTGTGAAGTCAATGCTTCTATCTCCTGTGTAGGTGAGGTTTTCTATTCAGATTCCTCATCAAAGATTACATCTCTAGAGATAATGACTATGCGGTTGATGGGATCATACAATTTGTATGCTTTGCTTTCTTCACTGTAGCTAACCATGATGCATTTGCATGACTTTGCATCCAATTTCCTGCGATGATCATCATGTATGTGGGCATATGCTATGCAACCAAACATGCGGAGATGCCCAATGGGTGGATTTTGTCCAGTGAATGCTTCATAAGGAGTCATACCGTGTATCGGTTCGGTAGGAAGCCGATTAAGCAAGTAGTTTGCTATAGCTATTGCTTCTGCCCAACACTGATTTGGAAGATGCTTTTCACTAAGAATTGCTCTAGCACTGTCTGCTAAAGTCCCATTCTTCCTTTTAGCTCTTGCATTCTACTGAGGAGTATCTGCACATGTGAATTGTCTTCGAATGCCATGACTTTTGCAAAAGTTTATGAATGCTGAAGACATGTATTCACCTCCTCTGTCTAATCTCATGACCTTGATCTTTCTACCTGTCTGGTTTTCTACCATGGCTTTGAATTCTTGAAATCTGGAAAACACTTCAGATTTCTCTTTCAGAAAGTAGACCCAACAACATCTACTGTAGTCGTAGATGAAGTTCAAGTAGTAAAGTGAACCATTGATGCTGCGGGTCTGGGCATAACCCTATACATCTGTATGTATCAAATCAAGAATACCTCGTGCACGAGAGGTACTTCTGACAAATTTTGTTCACTATTGGTTGCCCAAGCAGCATGCTTCACAAACTTTTCCAAGAAACTGCAGCTTCGGAATCCCAATTGCCATATTCTGATTCTTGAGCTCTAACAAATACTTGAAGTTGACATGACCATATCTCTTGTGCCATTTTGCAAATAGTGGCATCTGTTGCATTTGAGCTGTCATGGCATGATTATCTGGTACTGTAGCTAGCATTTGGTATAAGCATCCTTCCTTGACACCTTTTGCTACTAGCTGGCATCTTTTGGATTTGTCTCTGATAGTGCATTCGTCACCATCGAAGATGACTTTGTAATTGTGTTCCGTCATTTGACCTACTGACAAAAGGTTCTTGCTGGAACATAGAGCACATCTTTGACCAATCCTTTCCTACCAGTGAAATTGTTCATAGGGATAACACCTGTCCCTTGAACTGCATTCGGTGTATTGTCTGCTGTGTAGATGACATTCTTCTGACCTTCTAATGGCTTCATTTCTATGAACCATTCTTGATGATTTGTCATATGAGATGATGCACCGCCATCGATGTACCAAGGATCCTATTCCACTTGGTCGACTTGATAACTGAAATCCTCATTGGGATAGAAATCAGTGTCTAGGTACACTGTATCAGTCTGATACAATTTCTCACTTGCAAGAAAGAGATTTCCATGCTCATTTGCAAAATGACTGTGACTAGAATGTCCACCACGATGATTTTCTCTGCCTCGAGAATTCCCTCGATTATTGCTAGATTGACCGCCTTTGTCGTATTGCTTCTTGCAACAATCTCTTTCACAGTGTCCAAACTTGTGACAGTAGTTGCACTGAATGTTTAACACGTTGATGGATGCATTCCCTCATCCTTGGAATCTTCCTCAGTTGGAATGATTTCCTCTTTGCTGATTTTGATGTTGCTGAGGATGATGCTAATGCTGATGCTGATTCTGACTTTGATTTTGTTGATGATGACCACTTTTCTGATATGATCTACCTCTGCCTCTACCTCTGCTTCTGTTTGAAACTGTGAATGCCTGATCATTAGAATGACCTTTACGTGCTTGAATGGCTTGAGTCTTGAGTTCTTCACCAAGTAGAACTGATTGAAGTTCTTCTAGTGTTGGAATTTGCCGTTGGATGGCAATACTCTAGGCTAGATTCTCGTATCCCTCTCTTAGTCCATTCAAAATGACTTGAACCATTTCTGCGGGGTTCATAGTCTCTCCTGCTATTGCAAGTTGATTGTTGTAGTCTTTAATGCGGTGTACATAAGCATGACCAGTTTCACTGCTATTGCAGAAACTCTGGTTGATTTGGTTTCTCAGGGTGAGAATCCTAGATGTGTTCTTGGACTCTAGAGAGCTGCAAACATATCCCATGCTTCTTTTGATGTCTTGACTATGTTGAGTTGTCCTAGCATGACATCTTGCACATTCTACTTGATCAGGTGATAGGCATACTTGTCTTTCTTATCCCATTCTGCCTGAGCTCAGGCAATGGCAGGATCTGCTACTGGTGCGGAAACTATTTATGTAGATGTAGATCCCGTTGCTGGTGCTGTGACAACAGATGGAGTAGAGCTACTTGTGGCTGGATCATCCAATGGTCTAGGTGTAGACCCATCAACATACTCCCATTTGTCCTAAGCACAAGAATGGTCTCCATTTGATATTTCCATGTACCATAATTGGAGTTGTCTAACTGAGCAGATGCCTCCAAATTGAGGTTGCTAGTCGACATGGTGTAAGAAATGTACTCAAAAAGTGTCGTGAAAATCTCTGTATGAATCAACTGCAAACACACTATCTATGCCAAGTGAAATCTCTGAACCATTGGTGAAGATAGAACTGCACTAGATAAAATTTGATCTGTATTACAAGGCTTATGGCAATGTTGCCGAGAATAGCCAAAAGGCTTTATAAGGCTGAAATGATGTGCACGATGCTGTGAGATAGCCGAATAGGCTTTACAATGGTGGCATGTGTGTGTGAAATCAAATGCTATCTGCCATTTGAAACAATCTGCAATGCCTCTGAACTCTCTAAAGTCTACTCATTGAACTGATGAACGTAAGGTTTCAGGTAATGTAATGATGTGAAACCGTATGTGAGCGTATGGACTAACTCCGAGTAGGTACTAGTCGAGAATTTCGGGCATGGCTTAGATTGGCAACTTGGGAAAATTCAAAGCGTCCCCTCTATGGCAATCTAGTCTACTCTGATCTAGATCTAAACCAACCGTCGATCGATGAAAGAACAGCAAATAATTCCTTTTCTTGGTTTCTTTTTAAGTGCTAGGTCAGATGCGTCTATGTAGAGGCAAATGTGTGTGAAGGAAGTGGTTTTGTTAGTCAGGATCAAATGTGAGTGTAACTTGCACCGAAACATGTGCATGATGTGACGAGTGCTTATAGCACAAAAAAACAAGCGACTTCTCTTTCTGGAGTGCCCTCAAATTCTTCTTGGATCAAGAGATATGACTTGATCTAAGTGGAGGGGCAAAAGGAGTGCAAATGTGCTCAATGATGATGTGTCACTGTGAGCCACATGCAGTGATGATGTGGCATTGTGCCTAGCAAGAGGTGTGCCTATGAAGCCCTATGCTGAGGTGGTAGGAGTGGTCACATGAAGTGCCTATGGAGCACTATGTGTGCCTGCAGAGGTTAGTGCTAACTGGACAGCTGAGGTGGAATTGCTGAGGTGGCATAGATGATGATGTCAGCAAATGACGTGGTAATGCTAATGTGGCAAGATGATGTGTCACTGATGATGTGGCCTGATGACATGGTAGGATGATGTGTCTTGATGATATGGCAATGGTGATGTGGTAGATGACGTTGGTATGTTGACGTGGCTACCTACGTGGCACTGATGATGTGGCAGTTGAGTTGGCTTGCTAATCGTGAAAGGATGATGTGGTTGATAAGGATTGCTGATGTGGCAATCAGCTACCACATGTCAGTTGGATGATGTGGCACAACGATAGGGGAGATGATGTGGCATGCGGGCTGCTAGGTGTTGATGTGGCACAGATTTTGATGGATTTAAGCGTAGGAGTAGTCCGGTTGAGGCGAGTTGTTTCCTTGTCGTATGGAGAGGCTTTCACTGTGGCTGGAGCCATTTGCAATTGGAGAGGCTGTAGAGCCTTTGATCGTCTATCCCATTGTGGTAGATGGCTAGCTGTAGGAGTCGCTAAGGAGGTTTGTCGTTTGGAACCGTCAGTTGCTGAGCATGGAGAACGTTGGAGCCGCATGGGTGTTGATGGAGAGGTCGCCTAGCTGTAGTTGCTATTGAAGAAGGCTGAGAGCCTTGTTATGGTGTTGTTCTAAGTTGGAGGAGTGCTGGCATGTGGAGGAGCGCTGTTGAAGGAGTCGTTGGGATTACAACACTTAAGACTGCACGCCAAGCTGCATACGTGACCACAAGCCTCCTTTACTGACTTGGAGCAGTCGAAGGCAGGAGCCGAGAAGCAGGCTGTGTTGGAGGTCACGGTGGGAGGCTGGAGCCCGCCGAACGTTGCTTGGCACTATAGATGGTTGGCGGGAGGCTTTCTGCAGTGGCTGAGCATAGGTCCTGTGCTGGTTGTCCACCTTAGGCTTGTCGTTGGAGGTCGCTGTAGCCACACTAGAGGTTATGTCTCTGGTAGTCAGAAGTCTATCAAGAATTTGGATTCGGAGGAAGCTCGAGCCAACCCAAAATTGCAGTGCATGCGATGGAGGTCATGGCAGTGCAGTCCTTCACTTAAAGGTTGTAGTTCCTTCTCAAGGCTATCAAAAGAATGAATACTCTGACTCTCCCTATCTCTTTCAATCTAAATCTTTCTTTCTCTCATGGAAAGAAGAACTCTCAACAAAATGAATGGATGGAAATTCCTCTCTCATGAACGGAACTTTCTCACAATAAAGTAGAAGTTCTCTCAATGGAAGAGAACACTTGATCTCTCGATCTCTCAATCAATCACACTCCCTCATACAGATCGCAATGCCTCAGCGGAAGGCAAGGGAGCTCTGATACCATGACAAAATATGAAGAGGGAAGAGGAGAAGAGTGGAGATGAGGAGAGAGGGCACAGCTAGAGAGCACACCACAAATGACTAACTGTACACTAGATTTAGTTGAAAAAATAGAATATATACAAACCCTTTTAGGGTTAGGGTTAGGGGATCTAACCCTTTCCTTTATAGTACTCTATAAGGTTAGTGCTATGCACATATGATCACGTGATGGTGCTATGCACACATGATCACCTGATGTTGAGCATGAACTCTCAACAATGTGAAGTACACATTGCAGTATGGACTATTTTATGAGACTGGGGTTCAGATACAATTGCATGGATACACTGATGCTAATTGGGCTAGTTATAGTATTTCTGATAGACAATCTATCAGTGGATATGTGTTCTAATTTGGGAGTGATGCAGTCACTTGGAGTAGCAATAAACAGCCTACAGTTGCCTTTTCAAGCATAGAGGCTGAGTACAGGGGTGCAGCAATGGCTGCATGTGAGGTAGCTTGGTTGCATAAGCTACTTTATGATATGCATCAGTCTACAGATGGGCTAGTTGTCATTTATTGTGACAACATGAGCAGTATACACTTGGCAAATAACCCAGTCTACCATGCTAGAACAAAGCACATTGAGGTGCATTATCACTATGTGTAGGAGAAGGCTCTACTAGGTTTTATTGATCTAGTTTATGTCAGCACAGAGGATCAGGTAGCTTACATATTCACGAAGGCATTGGGTGCAGAGAAGGTGCACAAGTTCAAAGACCTGCTTGGTGTGAAGGAATTGGGATTGAGCTTGAGGGGGAGTGTTGAGATATCGAGCTCCACTCGTGATATGCCAGGGTGACCGTTGTACATTTATGTGACTGACTTGTTAGCTGTAGATGTGGTTGGTACACTGCCCATGAATAATAGCTGGATGACAGCTATCTTTATATACTCTAGTTAGTGGCTCAGTTAGTATGCCACTATAGTTAGCTGAGTTTGGTTTGAGACCCACATATAGGGTTCATCTATTCCTTTGTACTTAGAGTTCCTTTGGCTTTCACAACTGAGAAGAGGAAAACTGCTTTCAGCATCCACCTTTGTGTGTATTCCCCCATTGTGTATGTGAGAAAGCCGCAAGTGAGACTCCTTCCTTCTCTCTCACTCTCTTCACATTAGCTACTTCACCCTTCAAGCTATGAGGGAGCCATCCATGAACTTTGATGGATTAAGAATGGCACTGGTGCCAATCTCATTTGTGCTTTAAATATAACTAGATTGGCAGCAGTGCCATTCTAAACATCCCTTTAGCTACTTCAACCTTTAGGCTATGAGGGAGACATCTAGAAACTATCTTGGATTAATGAATGGCACATGTGCCAATCTCATTTGTTACAATCATCACAAAAAGAAATCTCCATGTTAACTAGATTGGCAGCAATGCCATTGTAAACATCCCTTTAGCTACTTCAACCTTTAGGCTATAGGGGAGCCATCCACAATCTCGCATGGATTAAGAATGGCACATGTGCCAATCTCTTTTGTGACAGTCATCACAAAGAGGAGTCTCGAAGTTAACTAGATTGGGAGCAGTGCAATTCTAAACATCTCTTTAGCTACTTCAACCTTCACGCTATGAGGGAGCCCCATCCACAAACTCTCATGGAATAAGAATGGCACTCGTGCCAATCTCATTTGTGATTTGAACATAACTAGATTGGCAGTAGTGCCATTCTAAAAATCCCTCTAGCTACTTCAACCTTCAGGCTATGAGGGAGCCATCCACAAACTCTCATGGATTAAGAATGGCACAAGCGCCATACTCTATAATTAGAATGGCACTAATGCCAATCTCTTTTGTGACAGTCATCACAAAGAGATGCATTGATTGCATTTTCTTCTATTTAAGTTGAATAATCTGTAAACTGATTATGAATATATCTTACATGGGCATGTGAAATAGGTGGATATCTCAAAAAGATATCTCCATATTGAGCATCGAGAAGGCTAGGGTGGACTCCATCGAAGCCGTATGCTTGCTTGAGAAGCACTTTCCCTTGAGCATTATGACAACTCAAGTGCACTTGCTTGTGCACATAGTTGATGAGGTGGCCATTGTACGTACTTTTCATAGTCAGTGGATGTTTTTTCTCGAGCGGTTTATGAGAACTTTGAAGGGATTTGTAAGGTAAAGAGCAAGACCAGAAGCAAGCATGGTAGTGGGATGGCTTGTGCAAGAGTCATTAGTATATATCACGGAGTTTCTTGCATCGATGGATCCCGATATGCTGCAGGCTTGGCATAACAAGGATGTTGATCACATCACTGGTGAGGTTCCCCAAGGAAAAGGGATTGAAAGAGATGAGCAAAAAGAAAATGGAGAAATTCAATAAGTTTTGTATCCTTAATAGCAAGGAGATGCAAAAGTGGATTGAGAGATATGAAGCGGCCAAAGCAGAAAGAATAAATGCAAGGAGGAGATTGAAAGTAATGTACAGGCGATCGCAACCATATCCATGGGATCTCGCCCTTCTCCCTACTCACATGTCTCTTGATTGGCTATAACTAGCTCTACGTAAAGCCGAACGCGATGGAGAGACAATAAACAAGCACGAGCGAGAGTTATCATCTAGATGTATGATGCATGTACGTTTTTTACCTCTTGACATAATTAAGTAATTATTTGTGGTAATCTACACTATAAAATAGATGCATCCTCATTGTTTTAATGATGCTCTTTTGTAGTACAAAAAGTACAGTGCATTATGGTCATATGGACGATATTTCATTGAAACGCATCGATTCAAAGAGAGTCACATCTAATTGCGGAGTCATGGCTAACTTCACACAAGATAGCTAAGCAAGTGCTTCGAATACCAATCTTCTCTCCTCGCAGTTGGATTATTGTGGGCCCATACGAAAAATCTATGAAATTGATTTCAAGCAGTTTAGTATTTTCATTCTTGATGTAAAATGGTTTAGAACTATTTACAACGGTCCCCATGTGACATTGAGGAAAGATAGTAGTGGTTTCTTTGCAATAGACTCCACCAAACTTTGGACCAATGAAAGTGATACTTTTGTTCTTCCAAGCATTGTGAGCAGGTGCATACTAATAATTTAATTAATCAAAGCTTTCATTTTTAAAGATCCATTGGTACATGTACTTAAGCATAATTTCATATAATTGATGGCATTTAGCACCTATCTTTAATATAGGTGGTTTTTCATCTGGATTGTTCTGATCCAAGATGGTGGTACGTGATTCAAGTTGCGCCACGAAGTAAGTGAATTTTTGAAGATAGAGATGTGGATATGGAGATGCCACTACCAATGTCAGATCCAATTGATCTAGATGGATCTAGTGAAGAAGATGAAGATCACAATATGAGCCAAGAGGAAGATGCACATAATGACATCATACGAGAGGAAGATGGAGATCATGATATTGAGGAAGAATATGATGATCATCAAGAATCACCCGACTTCATTGAAGAAGATGATCAATTCTTAGGTGAACTTACGATGCCAGACTACGATGATGATATAGGAGATCAACTCAGTATAGAGTTGGAGATAGACTTGTTTGGCGCTCAGGATGAAGCCATTGATGTAAATGCTGTTCATTGATTTTTTCATCTCAAACTTGGACATGAATATATGAGCTTCAAACTTGATGTGCATGCTCTTGTACTTTTATTCTTTCAAAGGATCAAACATGTATGAAAAGAAAAAGAAATTATCATTGGGAAAAACTATCTTTAAAGGTCGGTATAGGGAAAACCACTCTCTATAAAACATCGCTATATAACGACCTTCTACAAGTGTGGTAAATGTCGCTATATAGCGACACTTTTTTAAACCTATTTTGTTTATCAATGATTAACGCCCTGCGTGCGCTAAATGCGCTTAACTATCGGAATAAAGCCCGTGTGTAGTAGTGACTAAGCAAAAGAAGAGAAGAAGAATGAAATAACCTAAAGCTCTGGGATGAGAAGGTGCAACCTAATCAGGTGAGGAATACAATGTTGAGGGTTGCAAGGATTACTAATTTAAAAATTGCTCGATGTAATAGGAGCAAGCTTGATCATAGATGAAAAAATTTGTTGGTGGTGCAAGGGACTTCTAGTTCTAGCTATGGTGATGGAGAAGGTTTTGAACCATCTTAAAAACCAACGTTCTCTATGTAACTACTTTGGCTCAAGTAGCAAATCATTAACAGTGCTTAAGAGAAAGCAATGGAAAGCTATTGAAAAGCTAGCAATGGAAAGCTATTGAAAAGCGACTTATGATCTCAGATCTTAAAAAAGTCAAGGCTCTCTATGTAACCAACTCGCAAATCATTAAGAGTGCGTGAGGGAAGGCAATGGAAAGCTATTGAAAACTGTGTAAAGCAAAAAGAAACGCAACTACAGTAAAACCTCATCAGTGGTTTTGTCGCCCTCATTCACGCCATCCGTCTCGAGGCTGCCTCGTCCCCCTACCTGTCCACACGTTTTGCGCTTTGATCCCATGACACTTCGCTGGTTCCTAGTTTTCCTCGCTCTCTGCCTCGCCCTTCCGTTCTTCTACGCTCGTCGTAATTGCCCCGAGATCTACAGTACGATCCATCCTGTCCCTGATGCAGTTCCCGACTGGTTGGATCCGGAATTATTTGACGATCCTCCTTTTCCCATGGGACTCAATGGAGTGTTGAAGGACGAAAGAAGCCTCGCCCACGGACGACATATCCAAACACCCGAATTCTTCACGCACACATGGATAGACCCTGATCTAGGGGACGGTGTTGGGCTCACCTATGACTCCGAAGCTCTGAAACCTGACGATCGACTGCTTGAGGAGCAAATGGAGAGGTTGGAAGCGGACTTCACCGATGAATGGATAGATCAGGAACCCATAAACGAAGAGTGGATGCAGGATTGGTTGAAGAGCGACCCATTGTTTGAGGAAGCCGACTGAGTGCAAATTGCCAGCCAAGGTTGACCTCATGAATTCATTGATTTAAAAGATCTGCGGCTTTCCACTTGCGGAGTATGCTTTCTGCAAAAGAAGATGTTATCATCCTATGAGCTAGTAACTCGCAATTATTGAGTACATATATCTTGGGTCAAAACTGTGTTTAAATATATTGACCGACTATGAGTAATTACTATAGACACTTCTATGACTCGTAGCGCAAATTATGTTTGAGTTCTTATTTTGAATCCAAACTCAGAAGACAATAAATTCGTGATATATTTGTAAGACAATAAATTCATGATATATTTGTTACATCATTGGTAAACATGGTGCGGTAGGCCGCCAAAGGGGAAAGGAAGAATGAATGACGAAATCTTTATTAAATTAACAATTTTTTAAATTAAAATGAAGAATGTATGTGGAGAATATTTGACTTGTCGTTATATTAATTCACAGATGATAATGTTAATGCTTGGAAGAATGAGAACACTATAGCAGAATTCAAAATTGTATATGTAGAAAGACGTTATTTAACTACATGTAGATGATTGCAAAAAGATATTACAAGAATGAATAATAAACGATATGAACTATATTCCGAAAGTTTGAAAATGGAGTCATATAAATGATATTGTTATTTAAATGAATTTGTTACACTTCAAGTAGTAATACTTTTTGGAGCTCGCAAGGTTTCCTTTTATGTTATTGCAACCTTTGAGTGCGATGCTAACCCTATACCCTAATTGTATATAAGTGTGTATTCCTTTATTTTTCAATAGAGTAGGTTTCTATGGTGTACTCTCTCACTCCCACTCTCTCTCCCTCTCCTCTCCACTTTAACATGGTAATAGATGCCAAGCACCAATAGGGCCTATAATCTAGGCAAATTTTGAAGTTAAATCTGAAAGGTGTTGAGCTTATACATGTATGTTTCCTTTCATGTGAACTCCATCCTCCAATGTCTTCATGTTTCTTTTGAGCATGCAAATCTATATTTTTCAATCCCAAGTTGTAAAGGGTTGTAGTGACCATTTTTATCTAAGAAGCTGATCTACATTTTGAGCTATATGAAGGAGTAATGATCATTTGTATGATTCATGCTCATGTTGAGATTTATTAACAAACTTGTGATAAGGCAACAGCCTTCGGAGTGTGGTTGACACTAGGAGGAGGAGTTGTATCTGTAGACTCCAACGAGACTTCAATTTGGACTATCATTCCGTTGGTATCAATAGCTCATCTTTGAAGTTTAAATCTATGGGTAGTGATCTATTCATGTTGATCAATCTTACCAGATTGCACAACTTCTTGCACCTCGTCATAGTTTTTAGCCTACCAATGTGGTGCTTTTTGTTTCTTGAACATGTCCCGAACGATTGATTCTCTTAAAGTAATTTCCTCCATCAGGCAATGTTACAAACATGGTCCACACACTTTGTTCCACTTCAAAATCTCACTCAAGATTTGTCTAATCTTTCCTTTGTTAATGAGATTATGCTATGATTTGGACTCACCTTCATGGATTAAATATTCATGTAATCATGTGCACTTATGTGTGATTTACATCAATGAACATTTTGTAAAATAAAGCATGAAATGCTGACAAAACCTTGTTGGTCCAAAAATAAGAGAAATTAGCAACTTACCACTAGTAATAATACTAATACCACCCTAAAAGTTAAATATACCATTAATAAAATTATTCTTGACATAGGCAATGAGAGAGCAATAGTACCATTGGTGTGATATTAAACTAGTGGCACTCATAGCGTTATTGGTGATAAGGGTATAGTGATATTGATAATGAGAATAGTCCTCTTGGTAATTGATCTATTGCCATTGGTAGCGAGATTAATACCAATGGTACTCCTACCTAAGTAGAGAATGCACAATTCGAAAAAAATCAACCAAAAGTTAATTTGTTAAAGGAAATTGATATGTGCTTATAAGAATCGTTATTCAACAAATGTGATTGCAACAGTGCAAAACTACTATTATCATCTATCAAGTTTTTTAATTTATTGAAAGAAACATTCTAGGCGTTGAGCCTAGTGGTTGCATTGGGATTTTGATTTAGGAAAAACATAGTTATAGCTTTTCAAACTCTTGGAATCTTGTCACCTTTCATAATCTCAATTGCATGTATTGACTTGCACTTGTGGTTCCCCTTACACAATGTGCTAGATATGGGAGTAGTCGACCACTTCTGCACCATAATGAATACTCTTTCCCTCACTCTTTTCCACTCACCCTCTAGAGCACTAGCGGATCTCTCAAGCTTTTTACAAGAAACAAATGGGCTGTCTAAACCCCGTAAATATTACCATTGGTAAATTCCATAATACCTATGAAATCCATAATAATATTGGTGATATATATAACATTACTCATTATAGTACTCAATGGCCCACTAGTATTATAAATATTACACTAGCAACATCATAGTGCCGCTATCATGACTATTACCATTGGTATATTTATTCATTCATTAGTGAATTTTCCAGTTACCAATGTGATAACATTATTGTCATGCTATTTTGAGCAAAAAATGATGATCGTGATGATGACACCTTAACACAAATGTGAAAAAGTGTTGGCCTTAGGCTATCCAACCAACCTCATTTTAAATGTTTAAGAAACTGAGCATGGGTAATCCAAGAGATGACATTGAGAAGCCATGAAATGTGACCTTGAGAATCAAGTAAGATCCAATAAATTCCATGCCATGGAGCCAGAGTCCTTGGCAGTGGTTTTGTGGGCTCCCAAAGGTGCATCATTGGAATCGACTAGTTTGGAGTCTTAGGTCACTTAAGTTAGCAATTAAGTTAGAAAGAGATTTTCTCACTTTCTCTAGCATTAGATGTTAGCCTTGGTTGCTATTTTCTAAGTCCAAGTAGAGTCTTGCTACTCTTAGTGAGTGTAGTAGGTTCAACGTTTACTTAGGTGTAGCCAATCGTGAAACTATTTTCGGGGCTATTTTGGGGCCGAGAATGCGATGCGCTCCTGGGTGGCCGGTCTACGCCAAAGAGAAGAGCGATACGTTGTTGAAAGAAGATCTTGGCAGCTCAACATGACATGAACTGATATATATCGAGGAGTTTAAAGGGGTTGATTGGGTCGGATGGGTAGGTTTCCAGGAAACATTGCAACTCCTTCATAGACACCTTTACACTTAGTTCAAAACACTCTACAAACTATCATCAGACACAGAGGCCTATAACTTTTAGTAGAGACATGATATCAAAGATTCAAGCATATAAATAGATGCGGCTTGAGATGGGCTTCGTGCTAATATAAGTTTTGTTGAAAGCAGATAGACGGTTGAAGAGATATGGATAGTTTACTGGAAGGGAGTAAAAACTATTAGGAAAATAGACTATCAGACATAGAGATGCACAATATTTTTTAGCAATATTTGATTCAAGATCTAAGTACATAGAGACATGTGCCTTAAAGAGAGCTTCGCGTTGATATATGTTTCGTAAAAAACAGAGAAGCAGCCAAAAAGTTATGGATAGTTTACTAGATGGGGGTAAAAACTGTCATGAAAACAGACTGTCAAACACAGAGACATAACTTTTTGCAACAGTATCTGATTCAAAATCTGATCACGTAATAACATGCAGCTTAAAGAGAGTTCGTGTTGATATAAATTTTATTAAAATCGGACTACCGAGCAGAAAGTTATGAGCAAAACACTAATAGGGGGTCAAACTGTCATGAAAACTACCCTCCACCCATGCTAATTTCGCCTGAGCAGGATGCTCCCTCAAGACTCCACCTTCATCAACGATCCACCCCTCAGATTTTGCCTAAAAGAGGGAAAGAAGTTTGCATGGTGGCTCGGGAAACAGATGGACCATGTGTGCACAGTGAGCGGCCAAATAAAAAGAACTTATAAGGCTTTGAAAGAAAGAAAAGGGAAGAGACACTCAAGAGAGAGAGAGCCTAAAGTGACCTTCATCACCAATAGAGTGAGACTCCACTCCAATGCAACTCAAAATACTACAAACACAAGGGAGAAGAAGAGGTTTCATATGTACAAGAGGGAGCGGAAGCTCCAAGACTACTCATAGAGAGAAAATGGACTAGAGAGAGATGGACTCAAGAGTCTACATAAGAGAATATCTACAAGAGGGAGAGAAGGCTCATGGAAGAGGCTTGAGGAGACTAGAGCTACAACAACATGAGGCCTAATGGTGGAAGATATTGATGAATAAGGAAGATAAGGGCTCCTTTTATAGAGATTTTGTCACCCTCCTTCACCCATTTACAATTACTGCCTGTAGATTTTGTTCCCCATCAATCACATAAGCCCGTATGTCACCATCCATGTCCTTTTTGGCTACTCTTGCCATGTGTCCCATCAAAAGATGCTCAAGACTCTTAAAATATTGAGAAAGTCAAGAGTCTCCCCACAAGGAGCCCATAGGAACCCTCTCTTTTCCATATGTCTACATCCTCCTTATTCCACATAGGAATTCTAGAAGGATTCCTCTTGACTTCACACTCCTCCACATGCCTTCCACACGGTGGGCATGTGATTGCTCTTATATTATTGGAGCACATGGACATGAGCCCACCTCTTTATATGACTCACTCTTCATATTTTCTAAAAACCCCATAATATCCCATACACAAATAACTCTCACCCCATACCAAGATATTTATAATTCATATTTCATGCTCTATGTGGTCATGATATCATGCGCACATTTTAGTGCAAGTATCGCTCTTTTGAGCCTTGCTGGAAAATCCACTTCCTACATGCACAGCAGCCTCTACATCGGTGCATCTGACTTAGCACATAAAAAGAACCAAAGAAAAGAAATTATTTGTTGTTATTTCATCGATTTATGGTTGGTATAGATCTAGATCAGAGTAGACTAGATCGCCATAGAGGGGATACTTTGAATCTCCCCGAGTTGCGAATCTAAGCAATGCCCAAAATTCTCGACTAGTTCCTACTTAGAGTCGGTCCATATGCTCACATACGGTTTCACATCATCACATTACTTGAAACCTGATGTTCATCAGTTCAATGAGCAGACTTTAGAGTGTTCAAAGGCATTACCAATTGATCAGTGGGGGCAGATAGCACATGATTTGATTTCACACACACATGTCATCATTGTAAAGCCTATTCAATTATTTCAGGGCATTGTGCACTTTATTTCAGCCTTATAAAGCCTCTTGGCTATTCTCGGCATCATTTTCCACAAGCCTTGTAATTCATATTGGATTATATATATTGCAGTTCTATATTCACTGCCGATAGTTCATATTTCACTTGACACAATCAGTGTTTTGCAGAGCTGATTCAGACAGTGATTTTTCACGACACTTTGAGTACATTTCTTGCACCATGTCTACATCTAGCAACCTCAATTCGAAGGCATCTGCTAAGCTAGACAAGTCCAATTACGGCACATGGAAATACCGAATGGAGACCATTCTTATACTTCAGGATAAATGGGAGTATGTCGATGGATCTACACCTAGACCATTGGACAATCCATCCAATAGTAGCTCTACTCCACCTATTGTCTCACAACACCAGCAGTGGGATCTCTAGCTACACAAATAGTTTCCACACCTGTAGCATATCCTGCCATTGCTCGAGCTCAGGAAAAATGGGATAAGAAAGATAAGTACACCTATCATCTGATCAAGCAGAATGTGCAAGATGTCATACTAGGACAGCTCAACACACTCAAGACATCAAAAGAAGCATGGGATATGTTCGTAGCTCTCTACGAGTCAAAGAACACTTCCAGGATTCTCACATTGAGAAACCAAATCAACCAGAGTTTTTGCAATAGCAGCAAAACTGGTCATGCTTATGTACTCCAGATCAAAGACTACAATAATCAACTTGTAGTAGCAGTAGGAGAGACCATGAATCCAGCAGAATTAGTTCAAGTCATCCTGAATGGACTAAAAGAGGGATATGAGAATCTAGTCCAGAGTATTGCCATTCAATGGTAAATTTTGACGCTGGAAGAACTCTAGTTATTCCTACTTGGTGAAGAACTTAGGACTCAAGCCATTCATGCACGCAAACGTCATTCTAGTGATCAGGCATTCATAGCTTCAGACAGAGATAGAGACAAAGGTAGAGGTAGATCATTCCAGAGAAGTGGTCATCATCAGCAAATAAAGTCATTAACAAAGTCAGCATCATCCTCCAGCAACATCAGAATCCGCAAAGAGGAAATTATTCCAATCGAGGAAGATTACAAGGACAAGGGAATGCATCCACCAACGTATCAAACATCCAGTGCAACTACTGTCACATAAGATTGGACACTATGAAAGAGATTGCCGCAAGAAGTAGTACAAACAAGGCGGTCAATCCAACAGTAATCAAGGGAATTTCCGTGGCAGAGGAAATCATCGTGGTGGACATTCTAGTCACAGTCATTTTGCAAATGAACATGGGAATATGTTTCTTACCAATGAGGAAATGCAAAATACTAATACAGTGTACCTAGACATGGATTGCAATTCGAAAGAGGATTTGAGCTATCAACTCAACCAAGCAAAATAAGATCCTTGGTATATTAACAGCGATGCATCATCTCACATGACAAATCATCAGGAATGGTTGACAGAGTTGAAACCATTATAAGGTCAAAAGAATTTCACCTTACATAGCAGATAATACATCAAATCCAGTTCAAGGGACATGTGTTATCCCTATGAACAATTCCACTGGTATGAAAGGATTGGTTAAAGATGTGCTCTATGTTCCAAAGCTCAGCAAGAACCTCTTGTTAGTAGGCCAAATGACTGAACACAACTACCAACTCATCTTCGATAGAGATGAATGCACTATCAGAGACAAATCTAGAAGATTTCAGCTAGTAGGAAAAGGTATCAAGGAAGGACACTTGTACAGAATCTAGCTACACTACCAAATATGCATGCCACATCAGCTCAACCACAACAGATGCCACTATCTACAAAATTGCATAAGAGATATGGCCATGTAAATTTCAAGAGCTTGCTAGATCTCAAGAATCATAATATGGCACTTGGGATTCCAAAGCTAGAGTTTCTCGGAAAAGTTTGCGAAGCATGCTGCTTCGGCAAACAAAAGCGAGCCAACTTTGGCAGAAGTACCTCTCGAGCACAAGGTATTCTTGATTTGATTCATACATATGTATGGGGTTATGCCCAGACCCGCAGCATCTATGGTTCACTTTACTACTTGACTTTCATCAATGACTACAGGAGATATTGTTGGGTCTACTTTCTAAAAGAGAAATCTGAAGTGTTTTCTAGATTTCAAGATTTCAAAGCCATGGTAGAAAACTAGACAAGCAAAAAGATCAAAGCCATGAGATCAAATAGAAGAGGTGAATACATGTCTTCAGCATTCATGAACTTCTGCAAAAGTCATGGCATTCAAAGACAATTCACTTGCATAGATACTACTCAATAGAATGAAAGAGCTGAAAGGAAGAATGTGTGAAGAGAGTGGGAGAGAGGTAAGGAGTCTCACTTGCAGCTTTCTCACATACACAATGAGGGAATACGCACAAAAGTGGAGGCTGAAAATAGTTTTCCTCTTCTTAGTTGTGAAAGCCAAAAGAACTCTCTCCTTAGTACAAAAGGAATAGATGAACCCTATATGTGGGTCTCAAACCAAACTCAGCTAACCTAGGTGGCATAATAACTGAGCCACTAACTAGAGTACATAAAGATAGCTGTCATCCAGCTATTATTCATGGGCGGTGCACCAACCGCATCTACAGCTAACAAGTCAGTGACATAAATGCACAACGGTCACCCTATCATATCACGAGTGGAGCTCGATATCTCAACACTCCCCCTCGAGCTCAATCCCAATTCCTGCACACCAAGCAGGTCTTTGAACTTGCGTAGCTTCTCTGCACCCATTGCCTTCGTAAATATGTCAGCTACCTGATTCTCTGTGCTGACATAAACTAGATCAATAAGACCTACTAGAGCCTTCTCCTACACATAGTGATAATGCACCTCAATGTGCTTTGTTCTAGCATGATAGACTGGGTTATTTGCCAAGTGTATACTACTCATGTTGTCACAATAAATGACAATTGGCCCATCTGTAGACTGATGCACATCATAAAGTACCTTATGCTACCAAGATGCCTCACATGCAGCCATTGCTGCACCCCTGTACTCAGCCTTTGTGCTCGACAAGGCAACTATAGGTTGTTTCTTGCTGCTCCAAGTGACTGTAGCACTCCCCAAAGAGAACACATATCCACTAGTAGATCATCTATCAAAAATACTACCAACCCAATCAACATCAGTGTATCCATACAAATGTATCTGGAACCCCAGTCTCATAAAATAGTCCATACTGCAATGTGGACTTCACATACCTCAATATGCATCTAGCCGCATCCAAATGTGGTTTCCTTGGAGCCTGCATAAACTGACTTACCAACCCAACAGCATAGCTCAAATCTGGCCTGGTAATAGTCATATAAATCAAACTTCCTAGTATGCATCTGTACATAGTAGGGTCTTCCAGAAGCTCACCTGCATCTGCGCTCAGCTTCACATTCTGCTCCAAAGGAACTGAAATAGGCTTACAACCTGTCATCCCATATTTGGATAGCATGTCCAATCCATATTGCCTCTGTAAGAGCCATATCCCACTTGTGGATCTAATCACCTCAATGCCCAAGAAATAACACAGCTCTCCCAAATCCTTCATTTTTGCTTCAATAGCATTTTCACATGAAGGATATCTTCATCACTATCACCTGTGATGATCAAATCATCAACATAAATGACAAGCAACATAATACCTTTCTCTGTTTTTCTCACATAAAGTAAGAAATCTATCGTGGAAATCTAAAAGCCAATCGTAACAAGATACTATCATATCTTGTCAGACCATGCTCTGGGTCCTTGCTTCAAGCCATACAAGGCTTTCTTTAACCTGCAAACAAACTCATGATGAACAGCATGAACATAACCTAGTGGCTGCTCCATATAGACCTCTTCTTACAAATCACCATGCAAGAAAGCATTCTTTACATCCATCTCATTTAAAGACCATCCCTTTGATGCAGCCATAGCAATGACTGCTCTTACGGTTGCCATCCTTGCAACTGGACTGAATGTTTTTTCATAATCAATGCCATATGACTGTGCATACCCCTTGACAACTAATCTTGCCTTGTATCTGCTCACAGAACCATCTGCATTGCGCTTCACCTTATAAACCCACTTGCAACCAATTGCATTCTTGTCTTTAGGCAAAGGCACCAATTCCCATGTAGCATTTGCTTCCAAGGCATACATTTCTTCATCCATGGCTTTCTCCCATTTTTCTTTTCTCATGGCTTGCTCAAAAGAAGTGGGTTCTGGTCCTTGTATCACTTTGACCATATAGGCATAGTGAATGGCTATAAATCCATCATATTTCAGCCTATCCACAGAATACTTAACTCTGGTAGACCTGCGCAAAATAGGCTCACTACCAGGTGCTCTCAAAACATCCCTTGTCTTCCTTACTCCATGTGTAACAACAGAAGGAATACCCAACTCATCATCAAGGCTTTGTTTTGCTGAGCCACTGGATTCACCATCGACATAAGAGTGACTTGCATTCACATCAACCATGGGCTGATCTACTTTCTCTTTTCCTTTTCGTGATACTTGCATACCACTATCTACATTGCTTTGAGGAGATCCTCCTGATCTTAATCTGCCTGTC
The DNA here is from genome assembly GCF_047967505.1 of Dipteris shenzhenensis. Classification (NCBI taxonomy): domain Eukaryota; kingdom Viridiplantae; phylum Streptophyta; class Polypodiopsida; order Gleicheniales; family Dipteridaceae; genus Dipteris; species Dipteris shenzhenensis. The sequence continues at coordinate 33,280,511 of NC_141599.1, forward strand.
CATGGCAAAGTATGTGAACCACTGCTAGAGGACACTACAGGTCCACTAATATTTTGTGATTACTGCTGTGAATTGTGTGCAACATCACCATTTTGTGCATCTACATCATCAATCACATTTACTGGTTTATACCAGTTGCTCATGTCATCAAAAACAACATCTCTACTTACTGTGAACTTACGAGTAGAAGGGTCATAACATCTATACCCTTTCTGGTGCAAAGAATAACCAATAAAGATGCACTTCTTAGCTTTTGTATCCAACTTGGATCTCAACTCATCTGGCACATGAACATAGGCAATGCAACCAAAAACTTTCAAATGAGAAATATCTAGTTTCCTACTAGTATACCTTTCCTCTGGTGTCATGCCATGTATTGCTGCACTGGGAGTCCTGTTCATTATGTAGACTGCTGTAGCAACTGCTTCAGCCCAATAATAATCTGGCAGTCTTTTTCATTGAGAATGGCACGATATACCTCTCCAATATGCCTGTTTTTCCTTTTTGCAAGTCCATTTTGCTGTGGGGTATGACTGCATGAATATTGTTGCTTTATGTCATACTCCTACAGGAACCTTCCAAACTCATTTGAGAGTTACTCTCCCCCTCCATCTGACCTTAGGCATTTTATTTGCAAGCCTATTTCTTTCTCAAGCATAGCTTTAACAGCTTTGAAATGCCCAAACACTTCACTTGTCTTTTTTGTAAAATACACTCAAACTTTTCTACTGTAGTCATCAATAAAAGTGACAAAATAATGACAACCTCCAATAGATGCAGCTTTAGTAGTCCACACATCAGAGTGGATTAATTCCAATGGCCTCTTACTCTCTTGAACCTATCTAGGAAATGGTTTCCTTGCTTGTTTTCCAAATTGATAAGCTTCACATATCTTATGCATTTTTGCAACCTTGAACTTAGGCAATCCTGCAATAATATTTTGGGCCATTAATTTAAGTCGATGTACATTAACATGACCAATGCGTTTATGCCAGATATCAATATCTACAACTACACCGGTCCCATGTGCAAACATTGTTGCACTCAATTCAGGCATGTCCGCATCCAACGTAAGCATCCCGCCCTTCTTTCCTTTTGCTATCAAGCGACCTTTATTTTTCATATCCTCAACAAAGCATCCATGAGGATTAAATCTGACCTGCAAGCCCTACTCAACCATTTGACCAACAAAAACCAAGTTCTTGGTGATATTCGGGACATGAAATACATCAGACAGGTATTTCTTTCTCCCATCCTAGGAATTTTACCAATCTGCACAATAGGATGTGCAGTATCATCACCAGTCTCCACAAATCCTGGTCTTTCCATTTTCCTTGCATTCTGCATCCATTCTGCATGACCTGTCATGTGGTTTGATGCACCACAATATTTTGGGCTTGCATTAATTTAAGTGGCTGTACATTAACATGATCAATGTGTTTATGCCAGATATTAGTATCTACAACTACACCGGTCCCATGTGCAAACATTGCTACACTCAATTTAGGCATGTCCGCATCCAACGTAAACATCTTGCCCTTCTTCTTCCTTTTTGCTATCAAGCGACCTTTATTTTTCATATCCTCAACAAAGCATCCATCAGGATTAAATCTGACCTGCAAGCCCTGCTCAACCATTTGACCAACAGAAACCAGGTTCTTGGTGATATTCGGGACATGAAATACATTAGACAGGTATTTCTTTTTCCCATCCTACATAGATAAAGGAATTTTACCAATCTACACAATAGGATGTGCAGTATCATCACCAGTCTCCACAAATCCTGGTCTTTCCATTTTCCTTACATTCTGCATCCATTCTGCTTGACCTATCATGTGGTTTGATGCACCTGAGTCAACATACCACACATCATTGCTTTCTTATGCACTTGTCATAGAATTGGTCATGTGCTGCACCATAAACAAATGCTCATTTCTGTCATCACCCTGTCTACTAGAGGATGCATAATTGCCTTGCTGCAATTTTCCATTCATGATGTCATTCTACTTTTTGTAGCAGTCTTTAGCCATATGACCCATTTTACCACAATAGTAGCATTCAACATTGTTGTTTGCATTTTGGCCTCTCTGCCATCCAGCACGACCTCTTTGGCTCCCCCTACCTCTAAAGTTACCACGTCCTCCTCCATAAGATTGGTTTTCTTGAATTTGCTATATATTCTGATTTCCACCACGGCCTCCAATTCGTCCTGCTCTACCTCTACCTCTGCCTCTACCTCTTCCAGCATTTGAGTAGAAGACAGTTTCTTTTGAAGTTCCTCCTGAAGATGCACCACCATTTCTCTACTCTTCAGAAATTAGAAGAGCAATCAACTCCCCAAAATCAAGAAAATTCTCACGGATGGCAATGGATGTCTAGAACTGTGCATAATCCTTTCCTAGACCATTCAAGGTCACAAAAACCAAATCATCATCTTTTGACCACACAATCACTTCCTAGTGATGATTTTGCATCAACAGGCAACAAGAATGATTTTGTCACTCCCAATATCTCTATGCATAGGCATACAATGCAATTTCTGTGGCAACTTTTCATCGACCTATAGAACAGTGGTCACACAGCAAAAACAAGGCACCTTTTGAGTGCCTGCAGAAAACTTCCGCCACCAAAATGGGCACCGAAATGGTCGCAGCATATACTACCCTCTTGCCACACTGCGAAGGGCATCCCAATCTGAGACAATGCACTCTTACACTTTCTGATTGTGCTACCTATAGATTTTTGCTCCCAAACTCGAAAAAGGAAAGCAACACTGATCCTCTTACCAAGACACCGCGAACTTGGTTTGCTTTCTTGAGCTCCTTACCACGAATTGAGCTCTGATACCATGTAAAGAGAGTGGGAGAGAAGTAAGAAGTCTCACTTGCAGCTTTCTCCTCACTTTCTCACATACACAATGGGGGAATACACACAAAGGTGGAGGCTGAAACAGTTTTCCTCTTCTTAGTTGTGAAAGCCAAAAGAACTCTCTCTCTAGGTACAAAAGGAATAGATGAACCCTATATATGGGTCTCAAAACAAACTCAGCTAACCTAGGTAGCATACTAACTGAGCCACTAACTAGAGTACGTAAAGATAGCTGTCATCTAGATATCATTCATGGGTGGTGTACCAACTGCATCTGCAGCTAACAAGTCAATGACATAAATGCACAATGGTCACCCTGACATATCACGAGTGAAGCTCATATCTCAATAGTGAATTGGTTATAAACTAGCACATACCTCCATGTAACGAGCATGCGGAGAGGAAAATTGCATTTTACATTACTTGTACACCAGGCAATGCACAAAAATAAGCATCTATGGTTTCTTTTCCCCAGGCATTGAGATCTTCATGTCAGGTTCTATGTCCAAATATGTATCTTGGAAGTGTAATTGATGACTGGCAAGCTCTAAAATATTTCATTGCATCCCTTGGGATCTATATGGAAAGCGCATCAACATCTGGATTCATGTGCTCAATCAAGATGAATGATTTGAGTATACATAAAACTTTAAAGCATTACACTCACAAGCAATTGGAATGATACCTAATTATCTTGGCAAGTGCGAGCAACACCTCTCCCTCCTATGAGCACCCAAATTGCAAGAACTTGTAGTGCACTTGAATGTATTGATGTTGAATGTTTGCATATACTATAAGCAAGTACATTGTAAGTGTCTAACAAGGGGGAGGAAATCTACATGGTAACAAATAAATGTTGTATAGATTGAAAGAAAAAGAAGATACATGTGTTGATTTGCCCTAGCGAGGGCCTTGAGCTTGTGGTTGCCATCCCAAACCAATAAGTTTTTACCCTTTTGGTGGACCCACATTGTTTTTGTATCAAGATCATCTCCAAATTGTTTATTCATCATTTCCCACATGGGCCTTTTGTGTTGTCGAACCTCATCTATCCATATGGGCTCTAGCTTGCCCGGACACCTAAGAAACATGAGAAATCTCCCCATCTATCTATATACCCATGTGAATCAAACCTGCCCTTAGGCTATCACCCATTGTCCTAATGGACTCATTTATGACTAGCTTGCACAAGTGTATGAATGCTAGCTTTGAAATTTCTCTCACTATCAGGCTGTTCATCATCGGTTGCAACAAATCCACTTTGACTCAACTTCCCATAATTGATACCCATCTCTCTAGAAAGGTGAATTTCCACAAGCTCTTTCTCCTACACCTCAGGTTTGGCACTAGCCTCTCCTTGCTCAAGCTAGTTCCCTTCCCCTACTCTTAAGAGTTGCCTACATGCCAATGCTAGAGACCATAGAAGCATCAATGACATCTTTCTCATGCAACAAGTCCAAGAACACCATATTCAATAATTTTGGATTTTTGCTCTTATTTTGGAGTTATTTTCCTGCCCATCACCTCCACATCATATTCACCTAGTACACTTTAAAATGGGTGTTTTTAGAGCACTACATATATTCACCTACACACAACTATGGCCTACAAAACAAAAATAGAGGTGTTTTCAAGCTCTAGCAAAATGTTAGTGTAGTAATAAGGGAGCTCATCCATGGTAGGCTTGGGTAGCTGGAAAATCTAAGCGAAGATCAACTGGGGCTTCGCCGTCTTGAAGATGTTATGCTAACATTGGCTGCATTGTTCAACAAAATGGTTTTTTTTAAGTTTTCATACATGTTTGATCTTTTGAAAGAATAAAAGTATGAGAGCATGTACATCAAGCCTTTGAAGCTCATATATTCATGTCCAAGTTTGAGATGAAAAAATCAATGAAGAGCATATACATCAACGGTTTCATCTTGAGCCAAGTCTAACGTGCCAAACAAGTCTATCTCTAACTCTATACCGAGTTGATCTCCTATATCATCATCGTACTCTAGCATCGTACTTTCACCTAAAAGTATTTGATCATCTTCTTCAATAAAGTGTGGTGATTCTTGATGATCATTGTCTTCTTCCTCAATATCGTGATCTCCATCTTCCTCCCGTGCGATGTCATTATGCGCATCTTCCTCTTGACTCATATTGTGATCTTCATCTTCTTTGCTAGATTCATCTAGATCATTTGGATCCAGAATTGGTAGTGGCATCTCCATATCCACATCTGTATCTTCAAAAATTTTCTTACTTCGTGGTGCAACTTGGATCACATACCACAGAAAGAATAAATGCAAGGACGAGATTCAGAGTAATGTACAGGCGATCGCAACCATATCCATGGGATCTGGCTCTTCTCCCCACTCACATGTCACTTGATTGGCTACAACTGGCTCTACGTAAAGCTGAATGCGATGGAGAGACAATAAACAAGCGCGAGCGAGAGTTATCATCTGGATGTATAATGCATGTAAGTTTCTTACCTCTTGACGTAATTAAGTAATTATTTGTAGCAATATATGCTATAAAATAGATGCATCTTCATTGTTTTAATTATGCTCTTTTACAGTACAAAAAATACAGAGCATTATGGTCATATGGATGACATTTTTGCGTGGAACGCATCGTTTCAAAGAGAGTCACGTATGATTGTGGAGTCATGGCTAACTTCACACAAGATAGCTGAGCAAGTGATTCGAATACCAATCTTCTCTCCTCACAGTTGGATTATTGTGGAACCATATGCGAAATCTAGGAAGTTGATTTCAGACAATTTAGTATTTTCATTCTTGATGTAAAATGGTTTAGAATTATTTACAACGGTCCCCATGCGACAGTGAGAAAAGATAGTAGCGGTTTCTTTGCAATAGACTCCACCAAACTTTGGATGGATAAAAGTGATACTTTTATTCTTCCCGAGCACTGTGAGCACATGCATACTAATGATTTAATTAATCGAAGCTTTCGTTTTTAAAGATCCATTGATACATGCACTTAAGCATAATTTCATATATATAATTGATGACATTTGGCACCCAGCCCAATGCAAAGTCGATGAAGATGCCTCTCCAACAAGTCTCTTCCAAGAGCCTTCGTGAAGATGTCTGCAGCATTCTCTATAGTCGGACAGTACACCAAGTCGACCTCTCCATCCATGATGAGCTCGCGTACAAAATGATATCAAATCTCAATGTGTTTTGTGCGAGCGTGGAACAGTAGTGATACAATAGCGTGAGCTCAAAAAATCTGTGCCACCAATGAAAGGACGGGGTATACTTTTAAATGCGTGCATTCTTCTAAATTTTAAGGGGGAGATTAAAAAACATTTTAAGAGGGTGATTGAAAAACATATTACAATGCATTTGTCTTGCAAAAGATATGTTACAATGTGAAAGATTGATCACATACAATTGCATAACTATTAAAGACTAAGGACCTTGAGCATCCATCATATGATCACATACAATAGCATAATTATTAAATACCTAGAACCTTGAGCATCCATCATGAAATGGTGAACAATCAAGTATTTGTAATATATTTGCTCCTAAGGGATTTTCTCCCAAGGGAACTAGCAAAATTACAACATATGTGCTTCCTTACCAAATTACAAATATACTTATTTACTAAAGAATATTTATCTAATGATGTAGAAAATGTTGTTTTTTAAATCTATCAACTTTGCATTTAAATAAAATTGTCTCAAAACTTAGTATATGCCTTGCCTTGTTTTTGTTTAAATGTTATATTTTGATATCATAAATATTTTGTTTCAAATTATGAAAAAAAAAATTTTCATTTGCATTGATAATTAATCCAAGACACTTGTAAAATTTGGTATAAGTCATTTTTTAGATTGAGAAAGATAACATTCTAATCATGCATGTGACTACACCGTCCATATCAAATATGTGATTTCCTACCATGCTCGAGCAGTGGAATTGATTGGCCACATGGTCCAGAGTTCTAGTGAAACCATCAACCTCGCGAAATGCGCATTTTTGTACACATGATGTATTGGACAAGTGGTCTTGATGTACTTTCCTGCATGCATTTACCCGACCTCTGCCATTCGATACCTTCATGTCTGCACCTTCTTCCCAAAGCTGCCACGTCCTCGTCTTCTCTCTCCCCTTCATCTTCTACTACAGCAAATGGTCTCCAAGCTCTGCTACATAGCGCCGCTCTCCAAGCTCAAGTCACTCTTCCCCTGTTGTGCCTGCTTTTCCGCCCTTCTGATCAAAGTGCTCTCCTACTTGTCCAAAATTCCATCCCAGACCTTCTGTCTTGCCTTTGGCCTGGCATCTCTTGCAATTCCCATGGCCGTGCCATCCTCCTCAACAACACCATCACCTTGAACCTCACTACAGCCCTACTCCTCTCGCTTGCTGCTCCTCGGCTATCACAGTCAGTATTGATGCATGCACTCCCTTGCTTGTGACACCTTGAGATACATTGTGCTTGTGTTCTTGCCTTCTCTCACCTCTTGTTTGTTCAGCCTCTTGTGGATAAGAACTCTCATGGAAGAGTGCCCAACACTCTTTTGAGGCTTTGCACAAATTCTGCCCTTCTCTCGTCTCCGACCTCTTGCGTCTTACTTATCTATTTGCACCCCAATGTCTAGACACTCGGAGAGATCATTGCCACTTGCTTCTTCAACCTCACGAACGCTTGATACTTGTCTCTCTCTGGAAATCAAATCAATGGCTCACTTCCAAACAACATCTCGGCTAGCTCTTTCCAACAGCTGCAGTTTATAGACCTGGTCTCTAAGCTCTGCTACACAGCACCGATCTATAAGGTGAGCTCTCTGTTCTTATTTGTGCTATCTGGCCGCCTCCTCTGTTCTTTTCAAGCTCTCTTTGGTAAGGCTTCTCTCTTCAAGTTGTTTCTGTGTGCTATGTGACTGCCTCCTCTTCTTTTCAAGCTCGACTAGTAAGGCTCCCTCTTTTGATTTCAAGCTTCTATCTCCCCTATTCTGCTACTGGAATAGGGTTAGAGAGTAGACATTAAGAGGACTCTTCATTTCCAATCTTCTTTTCAAATTAGTGCTAAGAACTAGTGTAGCTCGTCGTAATCAGGAGCAAGTTAGGAATGCAAGCAGCAGGGATGATATTATTTTTTGGCCTTCGGGTCTCTCTCTAGATGCATTTTTTGATCTCTAAGTTCGTGGCAATTTATCCATTCTCTCTACCAAATTCTTTGTTTTCAAATCTCTAATGTAGGGCATCTTTGGTTTCAAAATCTGTTTCATAGTTGGGTTGCTCTTTCATCCCCTATTGGGGTACGAGTCGTCTCGTAGTTTTTTCTGTGTGCATCATTTTTTCTCTTTGACAAACAGGTGTGTCGTTGAGTTGGCAAGCAAAGAATTGACTTTAGCCGCAACACAGAGACCAGTGCAGGCCGACTGCTTCACCTTTCACATGGCTATAATCAACAATAAGCTTCAACAAGAGGAGCAATCTTCCAAATAGCTGCAAACATAAGTAGCGCCAACTACCGGCAGCAGCAATGCCCACACTTGTTAACTTCCACTAACGAGCTCCAACATTAAGGGCAACTTCATCAACCTTCTACATCTACTACGAGGAGCTCCAACATCAACCCGAGACTCAAGCAAGAGGCGACTACATAGCTAGCAAACTTGACTTCAACAACTAAGGCATCGACCCTCAAGGCATCTTAAGAGATGCCTTCTCAATGATGTAATCTACATAAATCCTTCCACTCGGCTTCAACCACAATGATTATCCACATACCATCGCTCCAACTAGTGCTGTATTCAACTAGCATGCCTCAGACCTGTGACTGTAGACCCACCAGCAACCAAATGGGCATCTACTTCAATGCTTTAGCAAGGCAATACACAAGCATCTCCTATAGCCATCCTAAACCAAAGGACTATGGCCATCTCCCTGACCTTGACTACTCGCACTTAGCTCCTACAACTTCAAGGTGGAGTCCATAACAATAGGCAACACAACAACATGTTCAACAAGACCTTCAATTTGCAGCTTCATCAACACGACCTTTACAACTCTGCATTTTTGCTCTTCAACAGATAGGTGTGTCATTGATCAATCTAGAAAACACGAGAAATTTGATGTTTTGAGCCTCTCTCTCCCCCTATTCCGATAGGGGATTTGCTTTTGGGCCACTTTCCTCCTTCAAAGACGTAGTGCATTTGGCAGTGTGGATACTTCAAGTGGACTAAAGTGTTTTGTCTTTTGAAGGTCGTATTCGATAATTCCACTATCGACTTGTGTAGGAACTTCTATGTAGATTGGACATCAAATAGTATACAAGCAAAGCACCACAATGTTGATGAAGTTGGTTGCAAATGTATAATTACCGGATGTAGCAAAAGTCATGCACATAGAGCCATTCCAAAGCTGAGTCCGAGGGCATGATCACAGGGGTTGAAAAATAATTTCACCGAACCTATCCCCCTATTAAGAATAGGGGGTCATGAGCAACTGTTCACCTTTTAATGTCACTCTCCCCCTATTTCGTCGGCGGAATAGGGGATTGCATAGCTTTTGGAATGCACTTGATAGGAATTCCCTAGTTTTTTGAATGCATTTGATAAAATAAAGCATCTTTTTTATGAAAGGAATGCATCTTTTAATGAAATGAATATAAGAAAATGGAGAATGTTAAGTCCCTTATTGCCATTAGTATCCTTGCATCTCAAGCATCCAAGCATGTAGAAGATCACTTGGAAGCTATGTCAAAGCTTTAAGTTGATGGATTAGGGGATTGCCATGATATTGCTCCTTGCATCTCAAGCATCAAAGAATATTGAAGATCACTTGGAAGCTTCAAGTTAATGGCCTCCCTACCATATTTTGCTAGTGGAATAGGGGGAGAGGCAACACTACATCACTTGGGGAGGCTACATCACATCTGGCTAGTGCATCTGGTAATGTCCAACCGGGCTTCAAGTTGATGGCCTCCCTCCCCTATTCCGCCAGCATAATAGGTGAGAGGCAACACCATTTTAGTGTTCTTGCTTCCTGCACGACACATTGTAATGAATGTGCCCTCCCTACTATGCAAACACTATGCATTCTTGATGCCCTCCCCACCCTATTCTGCTAGCGGAGTAGGGGGAAAGGCTTCATTAAGATATGGGAGAGACCTTGCATCTCAAACATCCAAGCATGTTGAAGATCACTTGGATGGCCTCCCTACCATTAAATATGGTCTCGAGAGACCTTGTATCTCATGGCTGCCCATATGCTTTACTCATGGCTGCCCACTATGCTACATAGCCTCTCCCCCTATTCTGGTAGCGGAATATGGAAGGGAGGCCTTCATGAAAAAAGAACAATGGCCTATCTGCTTAGCTCATGGATGCCCAAGATCATGGCTGCTTTGCTCATGGATGCCTAGTTCATGCATGCCCAAGCTCACATCTATGCTTTAGCTCAGGGTTGCTTAGCTCATGAGTCATGGATGCCTAGCTCATGCATGTCCAAGCTCATTCAAAAGATTGGAGAGGCTACATTCCACTGTCATTCTTGGTGTATCAGCCACATGCATATGTGCAAGTATATTCTTTTGTAGACATCTGCAAGTAGATGTAGATTGTTGTAGCTTCTCATTGCTTCAAATGCTCCAACTGTATACTCTTTACTTTCATAATTCTCTATTTGCTATGTCAATATTTATTCTTGACTTTACTTCAATCACTATTTGCAGGTTGTCATTTGGGGTGGTATTGGATATTTGAATTTTTGGGGGGAATGGGACAGAGATCCTAGCTCCTTCGGAATTTCTCCTTTTGTAATTTCAATTTGGGTGGAATAGGGGGATTGTGCATTAGTTTTTTCTCAAAATATCATTGCTCTTTACTGTTCTTACGCTGCTATGTCAATACATGTTCTTGACTTCCTTAAATCTCTCTTTGCAAATTGATGGTTGGAATATTGGAAACTGAATTGTTTGTGGTATCATTCCAAGATCCAAGATCACCAAGTATTTCTCTTTTGGTCAATTGCATTCTTTGATTCATTGTTCATTCAATGTCTTACTTTTCCTCAAAGTACAATAAAAAATGAATGGTGGCTGAGATCTAATATCCAATTTTCTTTTGTGTATGCTAGAAGTCATGACTAGGTCAGGAAAGAGAAAATCTCCAATAGTTGGATAGGCTGGTGGTAAGAAGAAAAAGACTGTAAAAAAGAAAGAGCAAGCACCAACAACACCATCCCCCACATCTGTTGACACATTGCAAGCCAAATCTCCAAATGTAGAGGAGGTTAAAGAGATGCCAATGGAGAAAGAGTCTGCTAGCTAGAAGGATAGTGGAAAGGCTAAGGGCGATACGGAAGTTGATGAATTTGTCCTTGAATCAATAGATAGTAATGTTGGAAGTGATTTTCTTGAGTCCATATGCATATTACTTATCAACCCTAAGGTGAGACAACTTAGGAATGACCTCTCCATTCTCAAGAGAGCATTTGAGATGGAGGGATATGTCCTCACAAAGGGATCCTTTATTATTTCAGTTGGGATTTCTGACTCTAAAAACCAAAGAGGTGGATGATGAGCTAAGAGCTTCATGGGATAATCATTGGCATGCTCTAAATGGGAAACCATCGAACTGCCTCATGGATGGAGAGCATTAGGGATGCATTTGTTAATAACAAGGCAAGGCATATCAGGATTCATGCACATATTATAGCTTCAGAGCCTGACAATGAGTTGAGGTTGATTACAGCTTTGCAAAGGTTTAACTTGTGAGTATCATCTTTCTTTCTTCCATTAGCTGTTTCAAGAACATATTTCTATTTTCTACTGTATTGCTAAAATAGATTCCATTTTCCAGATTGAATGAGGAGGCAATTTTCACAACAAATCTTAAATATTAATTGTATCATACAAGTACACTTGTTAGTTGTGATGCACAAGTATTTTTGGAGGATTTCATGGAAGAAGAGAACAAAAATATTGAGCTTGTATGGCAAAAGGAGATTGGCCAAGGAAGAAGGGTAACTTGGTATCCCCTCACATAGGTTATTCTTGGTCGCATGGTTTATGTTGTGAGTTCTTATACTTTCTACCTCATGCTTTCATTCCTTTTGCTTCAGCTTCATCACTTCCTCTATATAGTTTAAATTTATAGCTTTGGTGCATACTTGCTTTTGTAAGGCAAGTGGAAATATGATTTTGAAGCAGCTTGTAAGAAGTTGCCTCCTGGAATGGATAAAGATGAAAGAGTTGTTAAGATAGCTGGGATTAAAAGAATAGGTTTTCATAGATTTTGTCAATAATAAATCCTGCACATGGCAAAGATTGGTTTCACAAATTATAGTCCTTGCCATATGAAGACATAACCGCTAAAATTACACTAGACAAGTTGTATCAAGTGGCCATTGCTTCTTGCAGTAAGGCTAGGCAGCTTTCATTATTATCTTTGCTTGGGTTTGATTTGAATTTGAAGAACAGTTATTGAATGCCAACAAGTGACCATGCCTTCATTGGGTGGCTTGCAAAAAGGACGTTTTTATGGACCAAGTTCTTGAAGAGTGTCATAGGTGGTTGTCATAGGTTCAAGCTTCCTTTGTTGCATGTGTTTCTCCTTTGGAGTTGCTAGATCATCCTACACTATTTGAATATTTTGAGGATATTGTGGCAAGATATTATAGTGATTTGTGTGAGCCCTTTGCATCCTTCATGTCTGTGGCTACCATGCCTGCAAAACAGGTTGACCTTGTGAATGCAAGCAGAAGAGTTGTTTTCAGGTAAGCATTCATCTTTCATTGCTTAATTCTTGAATTTCTATTTCATAGTGTTCTTATGCTTTCAAATTTTTGGGTTTTGAATAGGTTTATTATTCATTTGCTGGAAATAAAAAAGATACAGAACATTCCATCTATTTGCAAGGCATGGACAATGCTCAAGCCTCCTACATATTGCATGTACACACATAAAGTCTTTCATGAGGGCATGACTGCAAAAGGAACTATAAGGCTTTTAGAGTGGGAGAGAAAGCATTGTCCATGGTGGTTAAACATGAGTAGTGGAAAGTGTGTGGAGGAGGAGGCTTTAATGCTAGAGAGGTATACTTTTCCTGTTGGTTCTTTCTATACAAATTGTTCTTAAGTAGTTTTCTATGCTTGGCTTGCTCCATGTGTTTCTTGTTAAGGCATTCAAAAGGTCAATGTAAATCCTCTAGAGAAATGACCGAGGAGGAACGTAAAAAACTAGAGGAGCAACAAAAGATATTGGTGGAGAAACAAAAGTAAAATATAGGGAATCCTGATATTGCAAAAGTAGGGAGAAGGAAGAATACAGACTGGGGTGGAGATGGTAAGTTGAATCATCTTTCTTGGATTTTTTCAATTCCTTTTTTTCAATGATTGTCATTTGATATGCATTGCGGTTGCAAATACTCCAGAATTTGATGACTCTAGGATAGTGAGAAAGCCTTTCTCCATTGATTTTATTTGGATTCCACTACCCATGTTGTCACTTTGGAAACATCCCCTCGTACCAAGGAGTTTGGTGAAGGTATGGGAGTTTGACTACATCAAATTGGGTAAAGAGATAATGCAATCAGAGCTTGCAGATGGATATCAAGAACTACCCAATTTCTTTGCACTTTTGCACCAACAAGGGAAGAAACGAAACTCACAACAACGCACATGGAGTGTGGACTATTGCATTGTGGATCTTCCCATAGGGTATGCTCCAGGTGGTGAAGGGGAGGTTCCACCTTGGAATGTTGTGAAGAAGATCATATCTCCTCTTCCTTGGCCATTTCTGTAGTTGTGATGGATGACAATGGATGGGCATTAGTTTCTATTCTCCATCCACTCTGGCTGCAGTGTAGTGCTATGCAGTACACTTGAAAATGGAGGTGACTTGCAAGTCAATTACTTTATGTTAAACACTTCATGATGCCTTGTGGTTTTTAGGGTGGGGTCTAATTCTATCATCATATTAATTTTCTTCATGTAGATGGATAGTACATCAAAGGGGAGAGGCAGAAGGAAATCCGTGTACCATATATCAAAAGAGAATTGCTGCTAGGATGGGAAAGTTGTGAATTGAATTTTCTATACTTTGTTGCATTTATTTTGAAGTTAAGTGACTGACATGTCATCTTTGGATAGGTGTTGAATTGTATAGATCCTGGTCTTGGAGAGGCTTGGTTGGAAAAGTTGTTTGCCTTGCGCTTTGATGGTACATAATCTTGTGTGACATTGGAGAAGCTCCAACTCATTGCAAACTCTAATTTGAGATTAGAAAAGAAAATAATTTTCCTTTCTTTGTTAGAAGCCATTAAACTTATGTGAGACATGTACTTCATGCCTGTGGGCGATCTTGAGTACAGAGGGTGTGTTTCTTCTACCAATACAAATTAGGTTTCATGGTGTTTGTTTGTTTCTTGCCAATGGCATGACTCTTATTTTTGAATTATGAAATTGCGTCAACTTTTACTGTTTAGGTGGATTAGTAGAGAAATATTTTTGGAGAAGGTGGAGACACAGTCATTGAAAGTGCTTGAAGATTTGAGAGTGATCAGGATACCCCTAAGGATTACACATTGTAGCAATACATGGAGGATATAAAACTGGAGGGGAGAAAACATATGTTTGTGGTGCTAAGATCAAAGGAAACAAAGATGGAGAGCAAGGGTGGAAAAAAAGGAGATGGACTATCTGAGTTGGACATGGTTGCCCATAGGGTGGTTTATAGGTATGTTGTCAACTCATTCCAAGGTTCATTTTTCATTTGTCTATGTTTGTGCTATTGATTCATGTAATTACACAATCATTAATGGTTGTTCCACTTGATTTCTTGCCCTTTTAATGGTTTGGGACATCCATTTTTTTTTTGTTTCTTGGTCGATAGATATCTCTCCCACTTGGCAATAGAGAAAAGGATCTATGACATTCCGAATTTGTGCAAGAGTTGGGTGGAGATTGTTCATGCTGCATGCATGTATCCACCTGGCATGCACCATATCTCTCAATGGGAATTAGCACATTGTCCCCAGTGGATAGATTTCCCTAAAGGACAAGTTCTTGTGCGGGAAAGAGACTTGTACAACACTTATGCTTCACAAAAAGCCAGTGAAGCAAGTAAGGACAAAGTGGAGGGAAGCTCAAGGAAATATAAGAAAGAGAAAGAGAAACAAGAACATGCTACAAAAAAAGGTAAGGAAGATACAATATGATTGTTTGTTGATGTTGTCTTCAATTCATTTTGACATTGCATTAATAAGTTTATGATTGTTCTCTTTCTAGATGAGGGAACATCTAGTCCTATGTGGCATGAAATGGATCACACAGAGAGTGCAGGTAAGGTGTGGTTGTGTTCTACATATGTAGTTGTTCTTTTAACACTAGTTTTACTTGTAATTCATTTGCTTTTGCATATAGGTGGAGAATCAATCTTGAGACTTGTGAAGCAATATGTGTTCCATCTATCACAGTCATCTGACATTTCCTTGGTCCGTGGCATCACACCTTTGTTTTCTTGGGGGGTTTCCATTTTCCCAACAAAAATCCCCGAGCGACGAGCAAACAAAAGGTGGGAGGGGTCAAAATATATAGGATCAAGTCATTTTTGGGGAGAAAAAAATTCTAAATTATTTCAAGGAATATGTAAGTAAATATGAAACATTGATAAATAGATATAGATATAAATATACCTTTATATAATATACATACATAATGTCCAAGTGGTGACTTATTTTATGACTTTCAAAAATCCATTCTTTTCCTTTCAGCATTGCTTGGATCATGAAATTTTGAGCAAATATCCTCTTTACGGTTCCTCGGGATGACCTAAGAAAAATAAATAGTACCTTTTTAGTAGACCCTCTAAGTGTATTTTTCCAAAGGAATATGGTTTGAAGAGCTTGCCCCAATCCTATTCCATCGACGAAATACCCTTGGAGAGCCTACGCAGAAGGGGTCGTAACTTTTGCTCCTTAGCTTAGATTGAGGAGCTATAAAAAGGAAAAATGTTCAAAATTTTATTATATATGCAATGGTAGGCTTAAAATTATACTTTTTATAGTTATAAAAGAGAAAATTTAAAAATTTCAAGATGTATATGAGAGTTACAACTTCTCCCTAATTCATATAATGGTAGGAAGGAGTTCAGTAGAGACCACATTTCCTTAAAAGTACTTAGGTTTAGAGACTTGGGAATATTTCTTAAATCCCAACCTTGCCTTCCCATATTTGATAATGTATTAGAGATTAATTTATGATCGATTATAATGGCTTCAAGTATGAGGTTTCTAATATCTTTTTCCTACTCATCCAAGGAATATGGTATACATTGTTATATGAGAGCTTCAAATATGGGATTGCTAAAGATTAGGGAAAGTATTTTAAATTGATTGAATTACTATAATACTCAAAAGATAGTATGGTAGGGAGGCATTTATAGGAGTTTCTAAAGTGTTCACTATTTGTTCATATATAGATTATGTTCTCTAAAATGAGGGTTATCATGAAAAATAAGTAAGTATATGGTTCCATAAATGAGAAATTAAAAAAGAATTGTATATTCCTTTGAGAAATATACAAGCATGGTTGGTGTCAAAAACTATCGCTCGGACTTTTTTGCTCATAGGTTTTTGCTCGAAAACTGTGCAAGGCACAATACCACAATTGACATTTCACATTTCAATGTGTTTTCATTCTACTAGTTTTAAAAAAAATTAATTGCTTGCAAGACAATGTATTGGTTGGATGGAACGGTTTGCATATGTCTAGGGCTTGGAGGTTGTTAGGCATGTGATCATTCATGACAAGCTTCCATATGGATTTTGTAGAGAACATGATAAAAGTGTTAAGGTAAGCTACCATTCCATGCATTCTATGTTTTTCAGTTGTATTGAGTCCTTTTTTGTTTCTCCTTTGGGTCCTTTGACAAATGTCCTTGTCAGTCCTGTGCATGCTATGTTTGGAAGGATAAGTCCACTTTTCTTTGCAATTTGTTTATGTGTGATTGGCAAGTGCCATCTTTCATGCTATAATGCTTGCTAGTTAAAGTCAATATACTATACATGTTTTTCTCCATGTGGTTTCTAGATACAATCTTCAGTATTAACTCTAATACATAGAGCAAAGAAGAATCCAATAGTTTTTTGGGAGAAGAGCTTGTTAGATATCAATGCTCCACTCTAGTGTAACTACGCGGGAACTAGCTAACTCTACTTGTAAGCCCCCCATATGAGGAGAAGGCATTAGAGTAGCTTGGTTATCTGGTAGGTCTTGGTTTGGACACCCGATGGGGGCCATGTGTGGCATGATGGCTGGACGGAGTTGGCACACTACCAACTAGGCTACATGCGAGTGCAGGAAGGCATCCCTTGACTGACCGCACTAAGGGTAGATGGAGCATTTCCTGGGGCAGCCCACTCTCAGGTTGCGGGGCCCGTTTGGAGTCCCAGATGATCCCAAATGGCTGTGGGCCACGAACGCGATCACCATAGGTCTTTTGCTCTATTTTGCGCACTAGTTTTATCGTGTGGTCAATGGCCTATTTCTGGACCGACCCCTAGTCGGCCATTTTGGGCAGACTAGGTTAGTCACCCAATTGAGCCTAACCGACTATGACTGGTGGCTATATAAGAGCAAGCCCTTGAAGCCCATTTTATCACTGGCTATAGCAACCCTGATTCCTTAGCATCCAGCCTCTGTCCTCTATTGTTTCTAGCTTGCCATCGAAGCTTCTTTCACAAGAGCGCACGGTTGGGAGGCAACGCCATCTATTGTATCAGTTCTATAGTAATCAAAATTTTGATTCTCCATACTATCTGCTTTTCTCTCTTATGTACAAGATCCTGTTATCTATTAAGCACAGACGTTGTATTGTCTTCTTACATGGTATCAGAGACTAGACTCTAGCAAGAAGATTTGGTAGTGTGTTTCTGTTTGCGAGCAGATTGTGAGAGATGGCCTAGCCCGCAAGACTACAAATCCCACCATTCGACGAAAGCGAAAAGTTGGACGGCACTAACTATCCACTCTGGAAGTTCAAGATGAAGACCATCCTAAGCGCATACAAGCTTTGGGATACTGCTACTGGGGTGGATGTGAAGCCGGTTGTGAGACTGGATCCCGCTAATGCAGGACAACAGATAGTACCAACTATGGATGAGATTCTCATGTGGACAAGAAGAAATGCAGTGTGCATGTTCTATTGTCTGCAGTGTAAGTGATTCCATCATGGCATTAATTCAACATGTCACCACAGCGGAGGAGGCATGGACGGTCTTGAAAAATCAATACGAGACCATGAATCAGATGCGAAGTCAGAATTTGAAGACTCAACTCGCGAACGAGAAATTGTTTGAGTCTGAAGCGGCAGAGAAGTTCATCACCAAAGTGAAGAATCTGCACGATCAGATGATTGCAATTGGCATCACCATCACCAGCAAGAATCTAGCACAAAGGTGCATATGGATTCTCCCACCAAAGTACGACGGTCTTGTTAGGGTGCTAAATACACAGAACATAAATCTGCCCAGCTTTGAGGATTTCAGCACGATGCTTTTGGAGGAGGAGATGTGTCAAAAGATGAGGACTGGAGAAGATTCGGCTTTCTATGCTGGATCAAAGAAAGGTAAGGGTAAGGACTCTGGTAACCCATCTTCTTCTAATGATAAAAAGAGAAAGAAGAAGATCAAGTGCTTCTATTGCAACAAGGCAGGGCACCAGTAGAATGAGTGCCGGAAGAAGATTGCAGATAAGAAGAACGGAGTAAATAAAGAGTCGAGCAATAGCACGCCGGTAGTACCAGTAGAGCTATTCGTAGCAATTGAGGATATTTGCATGGAGGTAGTTCATGTACCTGCGGATGAACCTTGGATCATTGACAGTGGTGCATCGCACCACATGACCAGTTAGATGGATTGGTATACCTCTCTACATCCGGTAGGGAATGACATCCTGGTAGCAATCGGCAATGATGCAAAATGTCCAGCAAAAGGAAAAGGTACGATTGCTCTCAAGTCAAATGGAGTTGTAAAATAGTTGTCCGATGTTCTTTATGTGCTAGATATCAAGAGGAACTTGTTGCCCATTTCTACGATCACGGATTGGGACCTCAAAGTTCAATTCGATAAGAATGGTGTACAGATTCTAGACCTTCAAGGGAAGGTCTTTGGTAAATGTACACGGCACAACAACATCTACGAATTTTAGCTTTCAGTGCTCGAGCTGATGTAAAGAACACTAAGCTGTGGCATGAAAGGTTTGGTAATCTAAACCTTAGTCCTTTGAAGGAGATACATAAAAGTGGGATGATTGCACACCTACCAGAAATTTCAAATCTGCCTGATGTATGTGAAGCTTGCATGATGGGCAAGCAGCATCAGTAGCCCTTTCCTAAAGAGGCCAGCAGGGCAAGGCTCCTCTAGATCTCATTCACATGGACCTCTGCAGAAAGATGGAGACAGAAGCTTTGGGTGGTTCCTACTTCTTGATGACGCTGATCGATGACTACAATAGAAGGATATGGATATACTTCCTGAAGACTAAAGACGAGGCTTTTAGTAAGTTCAAGGAATTGCATGTAATGGTCGAGAAAGAAACGAGGAGGAAGGTGAAGAAATTGAGTTCAAACAGAGGTAGAGAGTTCACATCAACTAAATTTGAAAGTTACTGCAAAAGTCACGGGATTAAGAGGCAGAAACCCCCACCACATACATCACAACAAAATGGAGTAGCAGAGTGCAAGATGCACGTTATCTGTGAAATGGGCAGGAGTATGATGAAAGGGAAAGATTTGCCAAAGACTTTCTGGGCTGAAGCATGTAACACTGCAGTTTACATTCTGAATCATAGCTACATGAAGGATGTGAACGGGATGACTCCACTGTAGGCCTTTTCTGGTAAGAAACCTTCAGCTGCACATTTCAGAGTTTTTGGATGTGACTGTTTTGTGCATGTCCCTGATTCTAACAGGACCTAATGGGAACCGAAGAGCCGAAAGTGTATTTTCTTGGGCTACAATGAAGAGGCGAAGGGTTACCATATCTATAACCCTGTTACCAAGAAGGTAATAGTAAGTCGCGATGTGGTTTTCTCAAAACAGCCGCATTAATTGGAGGAGGATGCTTCCTTCCTAGACAACTAGGAACAGGATATCCATCCAGTACCACCACCAATATTAGACTGAACTCCCCCAACGGTGCTTGGGAGGATTCAAGATAAAGAAGAGGAAAAGAGCCTGCAGAACCACAACGGCAACGGCCATTCCCGAAGTGGGTAAAGCAGCTTTTGGACGGCAGAGAACCTCCAACCATTGAGGTGGAACCATCAAATGATCCGTGCTGATCAGCCCAAGTGTCTTGAAGAGGCACAGGGTGATGATAGGTGGATGGAGGCTATGCAGTCTAAGTATGGCTCCATAATGAAGAACAACACTTGGGACCTTGTGGATCGTCCACCAAAATGCAAGGCAATCGACACCAAGTGGGTGTACAAGACCAAGTACAAGTCCGACGGCATGTTGGATAAGTACAAGGCTCGGCTCGTGGCAAAAGGATTCGCACAGGTACATGGTTTTGATTATTAGGATACTTTTGCTCCCACAGCTTGACTAACCACAATTTGCAGTGTTTTGGCTTTAGTTGCCCAGGGAAGTTGGCCCATGTTTCAGATGGATGTAAAATCCACCTTTCTGAATGGGGATCTCAAGGAGGAGGTATACGTGGAACAACCACCAGGTTTTGTGATCCTCGGTTCGGAAGGAAATGTCTGTAAATTGAAGAAGGCACTTTACGGGTCGAAACAGGCCCCACGAGTGTGGTACCAGCGAATTGATGCCTACTTTCTGCAAAACATGTTCAGAAGGAGCCCATGAGATGCAAATTTGTATATCTTCAAAGGAGGCAGGTGTATGATCATGGTCCTTTATGTGGACGACCTTGTCATAATTGGGAACCATGAAGAGAAGATCTCGCAGACAAGAGCCAAAATAGATCTTCATTTCACAACTGAAGTATGCTGGAGAGATACTGAAGGCATTTGGCATGGTTGAGTGCAAGACAGTTTGCACCCCTATGGAGGTTGACATGAAGCTCTTAAATGAGGATTCATCACCACTGGTGGACAAAGCAAAGTACAAAAGGCTTGTGGGTAGTTTGATTTACTTGTGCAACACGTCGCTGGACATCAGCTTTGCGACTAGTGTACTAAGCAGGTTTTCCAATAAGCCCCGGGAGAACCATTGGAAGTCAGGGACGAGTTCTCCACCATGTACTCTACCCTAAACCTTGGAACCTCCTTCTAACCTTGGACTCCTTCTAGACCCTGGAACCTCATTCTAAACCTTGGAACTCCTTCTAAACCCTGGAACCTCCTAACTCTCGAACATCCTTCTGAACCTTGGATCCTTCTTCTAACCCTGGACTCCTTCTAAAACCTGGAACCTCCTTCCAAACCCTGGAACTCCTAAACCCTGGAACCTACTTCTGAACCCTAGAACCTCTTTTTAACCCTAGAACCTCCTTCTAACCCTTAAACTCCTCCTAAACCCTACAAGCCCCAATGAAGGCGAAAGCCTTCATTACCTCAATCATGATGATACACGTTCCTTTTACACATGCATGCACTTTGTTTGCTTACCACACTTAAGCCTACGTCTCTCACCGGAACAGGACTCAAGGTTCTAAGCTACACATATACTACAATCGACAACTCTTATATATTTGTAGGTGACAAAAAGCCTCGGAACCCTGCATACTGAGAGAACCCTACTCTTCCTACGAAAGTAGTAGGAAAGAGCCAACAAATATGCACCACCATTTCTCTGCTCTTCAGAAATTAGAAGAGCAATCAACTCCTCGAAATCCAGAAAATTCTCACGGATGGCAATGGATGTTCGGAATTATGCATAATCCTTTCCTAGACCATTCAAGGTCATGGAAACTAATTCTTCAACCTGCAAACAAACTTAGGATGAACAGCATGAACATAACCTGGTGGCTGCTCCATAAAGACCTCTTCTTGCAAATCACCATGCAAGAAGGCATTCTTTACATCCATTTGATGTATAGACCATCCCTTTGATGCAGCCATTGCAATGACTGCTCTTACGTTTTCCATGCTTGCAACTGGATTGAATGTTTCTTCATAATTAATGCCATATGTCTGTGCATACCCCTTGACAACTAATCTTGCCTTCTATCTGTTCACAGAACAATCTGCATTGTGCTTCACCTTATAAACCCACGTACAGCCAATTGCATTCTTGTCTTAAGGCAAAGGCACCAATTCCCATGTAGCATTTGCTTCCAAGGCATCCATTTCTTCATCCACGGCTTTCTCCCATTTTTCTTTTCCCATGGCTTGCTCAAAAGAAGTGGGTTCTGGTTCCTGTATCACTTTGACCATATAGGCATAGTGAATGGCTATAAATCTAGCATATTTCAGCCTGTCCACAGGATACCTAGCTCTGGTAGACTTGCGCAAAATAGGCTCACTTCCACGTTCTCTCAAAACATCCTTGGTCTTCCTTACTCCAGGTGTAACAGAAGGAATACCCAACTCATCATCAATGCTCTGTTCTGAGCCACCGAATTCACCATCCACATAAGAGTGACATGCATTCACATCAAACATGGGCTGATCTACCTTCTCTTTTCCTTTTTGTGATACCTGCATACCACTATTTGCATGGCTTTGAGGAGATTCTCTTGATCTCAATCTGCCTGTCCATGGTGAAGTATGTGAACCACTACTAGAGGACACTGCAGGTCCACTAATATTTTATGATTGCTGTTGTGAATTCTGTGCAGCATTACCATTTTGTGCATCTACATCATCAATCACATTTACTGGTTTATACCAACTGCTCATCTCATCAAAAACATCTCTGCTCACTGTAAACTTACCAGTTGAAGGGTTATAGCATCTATACCGTTTCTGCTGCAGAGAATAACCAATAAAGATGCACTTCTCAGCTTTTGGATCCAACTTGGACCTCAACTCATCCGGCCCATGAACATAGGCAATGCAACCAAAAATTTTCAAATGAGAAATACCTGGTTTCCTACCAGTATACATCTCCTCTAGCGTCATGCCATGTATTGCTGTAGTGGGAGTCCTATTCATTATGTAAACTGCTATAGCAACTGCTTCAGCCCAATAATAATCTGGTAGGTCTTTTTCATTTAGCATGGCCCGAGATACCTCTCCAATATGCCTGTTTTTCCTTTCTGCAAGTCCATTTTGCTGTGGGGTATGACTGCATGAATATTGCTACTTTAAGCCATGCTCCTATAGGAACCTTGCAAACTCATTTGAGAGGTACTCTCCCCCTCCATCTGACCTAGGCATTTTATTTGCAAGCCTATTTCTTTTTCAACTATAGCTTGAAAAGCTTTGAAATGCCCAAACACTTCACTTTTCTTTTTCATAAAATACACCCAAACTTTTCTGCTGTAGTCATCAATAAAAGTGACAAAATAATGATAGCCTCCAATTGATGCAGCTTCAATAGTCCACACATCAGAGTGGATTAATTCCAATGGCTTCTTACTCTCTTGAACATGTCTAAGAAATGGTTTCCTTGCCTGTTTTCCAAATTGACAGGCTTCACATGCCTTATGCATTTTTGCAACCTTGAATTTAGGCAATCTTGCAACAATATTTTGGGCGTGCATTAATTTAAGTCGCTGTACATTAACATGACCAATGCATTTATGCCAGATATCAATATCCGCAACTACACCGGTCCCATGTGCAAACATTGCTGCACTCAATTCAGGCATGTCTGCATCCAAGGTAAACATCCTGCCCTTCTTCTTCCCTTTTGCTATCAAGCGACCATTATTTTTCATATCCTCAACAAAGCATCCATGAGGATTAAATCTGATCTACAAGACCTACTTGAGAACCATTTGACCAACAGAAACTAGGTTCTTGGTGATCACAACAACACAAAGCAACTATAGACGTGCTTGATAGATGTGCAAAATAGTGGGCACATCTATAGGCGTTGCTTGAATAGAGAAATTACGGGCGCGTCTAATAGCACATCTAATAGCTCATCTATTGGCGTGTGTATTAACACATCTATTTGTGCATCTATACTGAGAAAATATGGGCCTGTCTAACATTACGTTTATCAGCGCATCTATTTACGTGTGTATTAGCGCGTCTATTAGCGCATTTACACTGGGAATTAGATGCATATTTAGACGTGTATTTAGATGCAAAACAGAGAATACAAAAAGTGAGATTTTGGTGTACATCATTGCTTTCCAAACATTGCCCATGATTACCAAAGCACATAAACATCAATGCTTTTTTGCAAGCCCACATATACAAGAATTAAGTGAGGTGAGGAGAATGAGACAATATGTAAAATAGTTTTGCCAATATCAATGATGGGCTACGGTTCAATCTTATCCTCAATGAGATCGACCCTTGCCAAACTATCTACTTCAAAATCCAGACAAGTGTTTAGATCTACAAATACATTCAACCCACTACTACTTGTGCTACTCATGTGCTCATCGAAATCAGCATCACCAATGGTAGGCTCGTCCTCACAGGTAATGGCCTCAATATCTATATCTCCTATCTCATGATCATCCCTGGGGGATTCACTCTTCATGAAAGGGGGATGTCACCTGCGTGCATGAACTTCAAGAAAACCCCCTATTTAAGATCCACGTAGGATGATAAAACACCCCTATTTAAGCTTATAAGATACCACCAAAATTCTATTATGTTCCCCCTTTCCTTAAATCTACATTCTTTCTCAAGCATTTAGATCACACAATAAGAAAATTTAGATTACTTTCCCTATGACTATTTAAAACCATACACAAAACCAAACTTGTTTGGACTAGTTATCCAAGGTAGCCTATACTATGTCCCCCCCTCTTAAATATGGCATGGCCCCCCTAACTTAAATTCAATATTGGGAAAAAATAAAAGGCCCCCCACCCCTAATGTATAAGCTTATGCCTCATTAAAAAAAACCCCCCTATTGTACACTCACGTGATATCATAAGTTTCCTCTTGTGAATCCCCCGGTGATCATCCTCCTCTCTCGTATCACGGTCATCATCACGTCCATGGCCATGATCATCCTCCATATGCTCCATATTAGTAAATGTACTACACATCACTTTGGAATGTGGCATAACAGGTATGACATGCCACCATCTATTATTATCCACCATTGGTTGATAGACAACCTAATTCAAACACAAATACAATCATGTTATTTTCCTTGCATCAAATATTTAAAAGCGAGTATTTTTATATGTGTACATAGTACCTGTTCACATTGTTATGGTAGTACTAGTGTGCCCTTTCTACTTTGCCAAAACTTTGTGGAGTCAATAGTTACAAAGCCACTTGCATGGCATTTGATTGTTGCATTAGGGCCTCTTTCTACCTGCACGTCCTTAAACCACTTTACATCCAAAACATACACAAAGAAGCGTCGAAAGTCAAGCTTAATAATATCTTGGATTATTCCACAATAATCATCCATGGCTCCATTGGCTCCCTCAAAGCTAGCAATGACGCTGTAATCTTGTGTGTTTCTCTTATCATCAATCTGTTGTGTTCGAAAATGCTTGCCCTCACACCATATAGCATTGAACATAGTGCACTATACCAAGAAAAAATCAATTAAATAAGCAATCTAAATTATTGAAAGCTCCTAACTTATGCATAACATTCTATATACCGACCTTGCTCATGCATCCCCTAGCATACTCCCATTCTTCCATTGTGATATGCATCCCCTCGTCTTTCTCTGCTTTCTCCATTTCATCAAGTAGCCAATCCACATGAATATCCTTTGGAAGTGCTCTTAAATACTGAGGGTATGGCACACGAGATCCGTGGTGTGTACGAAAGAGGGCCCTTTCTTCTTGTCTTCTTGCTTTTGCATCCTCGTATCTTGTCACGCATCTTTTCATCACATCACTATTAAGCACACAATAGAGGTTGATACTATTATGCAACTCCATGTCTATTACTTTGTTGCATCCTTTCCCTTGAGGCACAATAGAGGTCATCCTTAGGTCTTCATCATCTCTCCATAGTCATGGGAGAGAGCTATCCACATCAACAAGAAACTCAGAAATATATACAAGTGACTCTTGTACCAACCAACCCTCGGCCATGCTACCTTCGGGTCTTGAATTTTGTCTCACGAAGCCCTTCAAGGTCTTCATGAAGCGCTCGAGGAAGAACCATTGTGCATGTATAGTACCACATATAGCAATCGCATCCACCAAATGCACTATAAGATGTAGTTGGTGTGAAGATAGTGGGAGAGAGGGAAGGAGTCTTACTTGCGGCTTTCTCACATACACAATGGGGGAATACAGACAAAGGTGGAGGCTAAAAACAGTTTTCCTCTTCTTAGTTGTGAAAGCCAAAAGAAGTCTAGTACAAAGAAATAAAAGAACCCTATATGTGGGTCTCAAACGAAACTCAGCTAACTAAGGTGGAATACTAACTGAGCCATGAACTAGAGTAGATAAGGATAGCTATCATCCAGCTATTTTTCATGGGTGGTGTACCAACCACATCTACAGCTAACAAGTGGGTGACATAAATGCACAATGGTCACCTTGGCATATCATGAGTGGAGCTCAATATCTCAACAGTTGGCTTGTGAGAATAGAACGTGGAAATGTCTCCTCCACTAAACAAACCACCTCAACTGACATAACTCGAGCATTCTCAAGCGTGGTGGGATCTATTTCCTTTGAGCTCACATACCTAGAAGATGAAAAAGTACACCATATTAGCAATATGAACACCTTGCATGGAGCATTGATACGCATCATATTTTGTATCATGTAAAGTACCTCACAAGCTCGCCCATCTTGTAAATACAATCTTTCACGTCCTTCGATGCACTACGTGAAATGCTAGTAGGTAGTATGAACTGAACCCATGAGGAGGTGGTTGATTAGTTGCTTATAATTATTCACTCACAAATTTGAAAGGAAAAAGATATTATGCACATACTTGGAACATCTTATGCCAATCATGAGATTTCAAGCCATATAATTGCTCTACACCTCTTTTCTTGCTCTTTGTAAAGGCTCCCTTCAAACATCTCATGCATCTAGTGGGAGTACGAATTGTAGTAATAGCACGCTTCACCATCACTATCTCTAGCTTTGATAACCTTCACAGTGCACGAGGTAAAAAAACACGCCCATTTGGTCTCTCTTGTGGCCAAGCTTCATAAATCCTCCCTGTGGTACGTAGATCCTCCCTTATGCCTACAAAATCTCGTGTCCCATTCAAATGCTTCCAAATGGTAGATGCCACATTCTTCAAGATATGCATGGGATCAAGCAGGTGATTGATCTTGAGGTGGGACCAATATGGTAAATGATAAAAGATGGAGTATCTAAAAAAAATAAAGTGTTAGTAGGCAATCTTTATTTTCAGCCAATATAGCACACAATAGTTACAAACCCTTACCGGCTCATGCCAAGTGGTGGAGGAGTCGTGGAACCGTCCCAAATTCTCATCCAATCTCCTACGGTGAGTCATTGTGGGAGGACTTCATTCCAAGGGGCAACATATCTAGCATGATCAGGTGGGAGAAATCAATGGTCATTCTCATGGATGACCTTATTCAATGAATCTGCCTATGAGGCAACTAGCGAAGGACCACAAACAAGACATGCATGGTAACCCGATGTAGTGAGACCTGAACAATAGATGCAATTAAGAGTTGAAGGTGGGTTTAAGGTGCCACATCCTTTGCTTATTCATAATTAGAAGTGTAATGCTTACCTGAACACTCGCCATAGCCTGGGAAGTCATGCATCGTCCACATCAAGACTGCTTTGTAGTTGAAGTCTCGTGACAAGGGAGGCCTACTCACATCATACACCTCTATACCTCTCCAAAGTATCTCTAGCTCATCAATCAAAGGCTCCAAATAAACATTAGGATTTTTGACTTTATGTTTCCCTGGAATTAGAAGGGACAGCATAACATGTCCTTTCTCAATAGCCATAGAGGGTGGAAGATTATAATTCACCAATATCACTGGCCATACACTATAAGAGGTGCTTTTGAGACCAAATGGGCTCACACCATCCATACCCAATCCAAGTCTCAAGCTCCTAGGTTCTTCCT
Organism: Dipteris shenzhenensis; assembly: GCF_047967505.1. Lineage (NCBI taxonomy): Eukaryota > Viridiplantae > Streptophyta > Polypodiopsida > Gleicheniales > Dipteridaceae > Dipteris > Dipteris shenzhenensis. Next base: position 33,308,500 of record NC_141599.1, read on the forward strand.
TGAAGCTTGGCCATGTGTCTTCAATATGCTTCCATGCAGGAGAGTCTGTGGGAGTTCTGCACTTGCCATCAGTTGATCGATGGGAGGAATGTCATGACATGAGCTCTGCAATGGATTTGCACTTGAACATATGTTGGATGTGAGGGATTATGGAAAAATGTCACAGAACCTTACGAGGCATGTCTAAATTTTTGAGATCTACTCTATATCTTGCCTCTCCACAAGTAGGGCACTCTCTTGCATCCTTATGTAGTCCACGAAACATTAAAATGCAATCGTTGACACATGCATGGATGCGCTTGTAATCTAATCCTCCAAGAGAGGTCACATGTTGCCTTGCCATATCTCTTGAGGTCGGTAATTTATTCTCCCTTGGAAGCATTTTACACAATAGCCTGCACGTGAAGACAATAAATGAGGAAAAGCATTCGAGTAATTGACCCACTAGCATAATTCACCATGTTTGCAAAATAGACTTTAAAGCTTACTTGAGTAATGCATTCAAACTTGCATTGCTCCATCCATAGATGGTTTGCAAGTTTAGTAACTCAAGGGAGGCACGTAGAATAGAGAATGTGCACCCCTCAAACAGTGGAGTCGATGCTGTAGTAAAAAGATCATCCTGCTCCATGCTATCATCCCTCCCTTGATGGATATATAAATCCCGCACCATATCATCAAACACCTCCTCCTCCACGGCTTCATGAGGTAATGGTGGAGGGCTACTATCACCATCACTCCATGCATCTGTAATAGTCCCTCCTGAAGATCCCAACTCATATCATCGACGCTTCGCCTCCTCACTGCGAGCATAGGCTGCGAGCATAGGGCAACATGTGCGGGTGTGGCACTGCATCCTGTATCAAATTAAAATGGGATCATAACTCAAACATATGAACACCCATAGGTATCTCAATCAACCTTAACTCTTTAACACTTACCATGTTTATGGTCGCATCCCATTCTCCATACTTTGAGATGTGATTGAGTGTAATCCTGCGTGCACGATACATGTTTCCTCGACATCGATCACACATACATTTGATTTTTTGCTCCAACCACATTTCGCAATGGTGGATACGGAGGGATTCATCCTCACTCGAGCTACTTGTTGAAGATGAAGACATCCTACAAACAAACAACCCAAAAAATTTTGCTTTTCTTCAAATATTTAATTTTAGACTCTGTGGCGCGTCTAAAACCGCATCTATCTGTTCTGTGGTGCGCATCTACAAGTGCGTCTAAAATCACGTCTGTCTGTTCTATGGCGTGCGTCTACAAGCACGTCTAAAACCGTGTCTACTCTGTGTATTTAGACACGTGTATAGATGCACTATTAGACGTGCCTATAAACACGATTTTTAAATCTGCTTTAAGTGTGCTCGCTTTGCTTTTCTTCACATTACTTATACTTCGCACGGCTTGCTTGCTTTGCTATTACCAGATCCACAATTTCGACGCTTAAGAGAAACGCACCCACACTTACTTCCAAGCTTACACTTAAGAGGAAGGCACCCACACTTACTTCCAAGCTTAAAGGAGAAGAGGGTGAACAAGGAAGAGAAGCAACTTTGAAAAAGGAAAAGAAGCTTCCATACCTCTATCCAAGGTGAGTCTTTTTACAGTTGATCTTTTTTGGAAGTTTGCTCTCTTTGGATTTGTCCTTTCTCGTATCCAAGAAACGCATGATTTTGGTATCAGTGTTACGTTTTTGTGTCAGGCATATGTCCTTTTCTACTTTTTAGAAAAGTCCGTCTATCGGAGAACATCTATAGGCACATCTCAGAGCGCGTCTAAAACCGCATCTACAGGCGCGTCTAGCCTGTTTGCAGACACAGACAGCCGCGTCTATAGATGCATTGTTATACGTGAAAATAGACGCGCTTCTCAGACGCATCTATAGACGCACTCTGATAGTAATCTTTTCTTTACTTCCTCTTTCTTCTCAGCTCATCATCACCCCGCCATCCACAAAATCTCTTGGATTAAAAATGGCACTAGTGCTAATATCATTTGTGCTTTGAACATAACTAGATTAGCAGCAGTGCCATTCTAAACATCCCTTTAGCTAATTCAACCTTCTGGCTCCATCGACCAACTCTCATGGATTAAGAATGGCACAGGTGCCATACTATATTAGAATGGCACTTGTGCCAATCTCTTTTGTGATAGTCATCACAAAGAGAAATATCCATGTTAACTAGATTGGCAGTAGTGCCATTCCAAACATCCCTTTACCTACTTCAATGTTCAAGCTACGAGGGACCATCCAGAAACTATCATGGATTAAGAATGGCACAAGTGCCAATCTCTTTTGTGACAGTCATCACAAATTGAAATATCCATTCATGAAGGGGCAAATTGATGTGTGTGTGTGTGTGTGCCTATGGAATTGGAGTCCTATGCAAGAAGTGTGTGAGTGTAGGTGTGCTAGAAGGTTCCATTTAGGTGTGTGAGGTTGGTGTGATGAGTGAGCGATCATAAGAGGTGATTGATTGAGATACTCAGGGAGATGATTGTGGATCTAAGATCTACCTACATGGAGGCAATTGCCTATATTAGATGAGCACCTGGAGCACTTGCAAAAATGTTTCCAATGCTACAGGGAAGTCTCCTTCAGTTTGAATCCAATGAAATCAGCCTTTGCAGTTCGTAGTGGTCGAATCTTGGGGCATGTAATCTCTACGAAGGCATTGCAGTGGATCCAGATAAAGTGGCAGTAATTATGCAACCCCCAATACCAACAACGCCTAAGGAATGCTTGTGGTTCTTGGGCCAAATTTGATGGCATGGCAGGCATCTGCAGCTCCAAGCTCACATGGCAATTCCCCTGAATGCATTGGCACATGTGGAATCGAAGGCATTTGTGTGGACCATAGAGTGCAACCAAGCATACCGGCAGTTGAAGATTGAGCTTTCCAAAGCACCGGTGCTGTTGTCTTCAGATTGGGAGAAGATTTTGCATGTGTTTGTGGATGCCTTGGATCGATGAGCCATTGGAGCATCTTGATGCAGGAAGATGCAAATAAGTGGTATCTGCCAGTCTACTATGCGAGCCGATGACTTTCAACGGCCGAAAAGAATTATTCCGTCATGGAGCGGGAAGGATTGGGCATGATCTATTCTATTAAGAAATTTTGGCATTATCTATTGGGCTGACCATTTGTCTTTCATGTCGATCATTCCACACTATTATATTTGGTAAAGCAGCAAAGTCTTATGGGCTGATTGGCATGATGGGTGTTGCTCTTGCAGGAATACGATTTTGATGTCATTCATCGTCCGGGCTTGCAGCATGCGATTGCAGATTATCTTTCTCAACTAGAGTCTGGGGAGCTGCCAAGGGGAGTAGAGGACAAATTTCTTGATGCAGAGCTAGTAGCAATTTTTCAAGTGGATCCAATCACAGTAGAGGCCAAAGTCATCCTGGAAGGCCCATGGTTGTGGTATGATGAGATGCTCTCATTCCTATCTACTGGCATCATGCCCAAACACATGAATCGGGATTAGAGGAAATGTTTGGCATTGCAGAGTCATTCCTTTGAAGTAGTCCTAGGACAGTTGTATCGATGACATCTGACGGAAGTGCTGTTGCAGTGTGTTCCACCTCATGAGCAACAAGCAATATTAATGGAAGCCCATTGTGGGGTTTTGGGTGGCCATTTTGCAGGTGAAGTCAGCGCAAAGAAAGTTTTACAAGCAGGATTATGGTGGCTGACCGTACAGAAGGATGCTCGATGGTTTGCAAAATGTTGCGACCTTTGCCAGCAGTTGGGACAGCCCACGGATCAAGACCACATGCCCCTTAATCCCATTTTGCCTTTGTAACCATTTTAGAAATGAGGCCTGGATTTTATGGGTCCATTCAAGCCTGCAGCTGCCCGCACCCGAAATTGCTACACTTTGGTAGCCACTGACTATTGCATCAAATGGGTGGAAGCTGTGAAGATAGTGGGAGAGAGGGAAGGAGTCTCACTTGCGGCTTTCTCATGTACACAATGGGGGAATACACACAAAGGTGGAGGCTGAAAACAATTTTTCTCTTCTTAGTTGTGAAAGCCACAAGATCTCTAGTACAAAGAAATAGAAGAACCCTATATGTGGGTCTCAAACCAAACTCAGCTAACTAGGGTGGCATACTAACTGAGCCACAAACTAGAGTACATAAGGATAGCTGTCATCTAGCTATTAATCATGGGCGGTGTACCAACCGCATCTGCAGCTAACAAGTCGTCGGTGACATAAATGCACACTCCCCCTTGAGCTCAATCCCAATTCCTGCACACCAAGCAGATCTCTGAACTTGCGCAGCTTCTCTGTGCCCAATGCCTTCGTGAATATGTCAGCTACCTGATCCTCTGTGCTGACATAAACTAGATCAATAAGACCTAGTAAAACCTTCTCCCGCACATAGTGATATTGCACCTCAATGTGCTTTGTTCTAGCATGATAGACTGGGTTATTTGCCAAGTGTATACTGCTCACATTGTCACAATAAATGACAACTGGCCCATCTGTAGACTGATGCATATCATAGAGTAGCTTATGCAACCAAGCTACCTCACATGCAGCCATTGCTGCACCCCTGTACTCAACATCTATGCTCAACAAGGCAACTGAAGGCTATTTCTTGCTGCTCCAAGTGACTGCAGCACTCCCAAAAGAGAACATATATCCATTGGTAGATCGTCTATCAGAAATACTACCAGCCCAATCAGCATGAGTGTATCCATGCAACTATATCTGAACCCCAGCCTCATAAAGTAGTCCATATTGCAATGTGGACTTCACACACATGAGTATGCATCTAGCCGCATACAAATGCAGTTTCCTTGGAGCCTGCATAAACTGACTTACCAATCCAACAGCATAGCTCAAATCTAGCCTAGTAATAGTCATATAAATCAAACTTTCTACTATGCATCTGTACAAAATAGGGTCTTCCAGAAGCTCACCTGCATCTGCGCTCAGCTTCACATTCTGTTCCGAAGGAACTGAAATAGGCTTACAGCCTGTCATCCCATATTTCGATAACATGTCCAATCCATACTGCCTCTACAAGAGCCGTATCCCACTTGGTGATCTAATCACCTCAATGCCCAAGAAATAATGTAGCTCTCCCAAATCCTTCATCTCAAACTTCTACTTCAATAGCATTTTCACATGAAGGTTATCTTCATTGCTATCACCTGTGATGATCAAATCATCAACATAAATGACAAGCAACATAATACCTTTCTCTGTTTTTCTCACATAAAGTGAGAAATCTGCCTTGGAAATCTGAAAGCCAATAGTGACAAGATACTGTCCTATCTTGTCAGACCATACTCTAGGTGCTTGCTTCAAGCCATACAAGGCTTTCTTCAACCTGCAAACAAACTCAGGATGAACAACATGAACATAACCCAGTGGCTGCTCCATAAAGACCTCTTCTTGCAAATCACCATGCAAGAAGGCATTCTTTACATCCATTTGATGTAAAGACCATCCCTTTGATGCAGCCATAGCAATGACTGCTCTTACGGTTGCCATCCTTGTAACCCGACTGAATGTTTCTTCATAATCAATGCCATATGTCTGTGCATACCCCTTGACAACTAATCTTGCCTTGTATGTGCTCACATAACCATCTGCATTGTGCTTCACCTTATAAATTACCCACTTGCAGCCAATTGCATTCTTGTCTTTAGGCAAAGGCACCAATTCCCATGTAGCATTTGCTTCCAAGGCATCCATTTCATTATCCATGGCTTTCTCCCATTTTTCTTTTCCCATGGCTTGCTCAAAAGAAGTGGGTTCTGGTTCTTGTATCACTTGACCATATAGGCATAGTGAATGGCTGTAAATCCATCATATTTCAGCCTATCCACAAGATACCTAGCTCTGGTAGACCTGTGCAAAGTAGGCTCACTTCCAGGTGCTATCAAAACATCCCTGGTCTTCCTTACTCTAGGTGTAACAATAGAAGGAATACCCAACTCATCATCAATGCTCTGTTCTGAGCCACTGGATTCACCATCCACATAAGAGTGACCTGCATTCACATCAAACATGGGCTGATCTACCTTCTCTTTTCCTTTTTGTGATACCTACATACCATTATCTGCATTGCTTTGAGGAGATTCTCCTGATCTCAATCTACCTGTCCATGGCAAAGTATGTGAACCACTACTAGAGGACACTGCAGGTCCACTAATATTTTGTGATTGCTACTGTGAATTCTATGCAGCATTACCATTTTGTGCATCTACATCATCAATCACATTTACTGGTTTATACCAACTGCTCATCTCATCAAAAACAACATCTCTGGTCACTGTAAACTTACGAGTAGAAGGGTTATAGCATATATACCCTTTTTGCTAGAGAGATTAACCAATACAGATGCACTTCTCAGCTTTTGGATCCAACTTGGACCTCAACTCATCTGGCACATGAACATAGGCAATGCAACCAAAAATTTTCAAATGAGAAATATCTGGTTTCCTACGAGTATACATCTCCTCTAGCGTCATGCCATGTATTGCTGCAGTGGGAGTCCTGTTCATTATGTAAACTGCTGTAGCAATTGCTTCAGCCCAATAATAATCTGGTAGGTCTTTTTCATTTAGCATGGCCCGAGATACCTCTTCAATATGCCTATTTTTCCTTTCAGCAAGTCCATTTTGTTGTGGGGTATGACTGCATGAATATTGCTGCTTTATGCCATGCTCCTGCAGGAACCTTGCAAACTCATTTGAGAGGTACTCTCCCCCTCCATTTGACCTTAGGCATTTTATTTGCAGACCTGTTTCTTTTTCAACCATAGCTTTAAAAGATTTGAAATGCCCAAACACTTCACTTTTCTTTTTCATAAAATGCACACAAACTTTTTTTGCTGTAGTCATCAATAAAAGTGACAAAATAATGATAGCCTCCAATAGATGCAGCTTTAGTAGTCCACACATTAGAGTGGATTAATTCCAATGGCTTCTTACTCTCTTGAACATTTCTAGGAAATGGCTTCTTGAACACCGGTCCCATGTGCAAACATTGCTGCACTCAATTCAGGCATGTCCGCATCCAACGTAAACATCCTGCCCTTCTTCTCTCCTTTTGCTATCAAGCGACCATTATTTTTCATATGCTCAACAAAGCATCCATGAGTATTAAATCTGACGTGCAAGCCCTGCTCAACCATTTGACCAACAGAAACTAGGTTCTTGGTGATATTCAGGACATGAAATACATCAGACAGGTATTTCTTTTTCCCATCTTGCATAGACAAGGAATTTTACCAATCTGCACAATAGGATGTGTAGTATCATCACCAGTCTCCACAAATCCTAGTCTTTCCATTTTCCTTGCATCCTGCATCCATTCTGCATGACCTGTCATGTGGTTTGATGCACTGAGTCAACATACCACACATCATTGCTTTCTTCTGCACTTGCCACAGAATTGGTCATGTGCTGCACCATAAATAAATGCTCATATCTATCATCACCCTGTCTACTAGAGGATGCATAATTGCCTTGCTGCAATTTCCCATTCATAATGTCATTTTGCTTTTTGTAGCAGTCTTTAGCCATATGACCCATTTTACCACAATAGTAGCATTCAACATTGATGTTTGCATTTTGGCCTCTCTGCCATCCACCACGACCTCTTTGGCTCCCCTTGCCTCTAGAGTTACCACGTCCTCCTCCATAGGACTAGTTTTCTTGAGTTTGCTACATATTCTAATTTCTACCATGGCCTCTAGATCGGCCTCCTCTACCTCGGCCTCTAGCTCTTCTAGCATTTTAGTAGAAGATAGTTTCTTTTGAAGTTCCTCCTGAAGAAGATGCACCACCATTTCTATGCTCTTCAGAAATTAGAAGAGCAAACAACTCCTCAAAATCAAGACATTTTTCATGGACGGCAATGAATGTTCGGAACTGTGCATAATCCTTTCCTAGACCATTCAAGGTCATAGAAACTAGATCATCATCTTCCACTGGTGACCCAATGGAAGTAAGTGCATCTGCAATTTTCTTCACCTTCATGTGGTAGTCATTGACGCTCATATTTTCTCTCTGCACATTGTGCAACTCCTGCTTGAGCTGCATTTTCCTGGCTTGTGTATTTGTGCTGTACATTTTTTCCAAAGTATCCCATGCCTCCTTTGGCATACTTGCATCCTGAATATGCACAATCATTGAATCCAAGATATTGATAGACAGCCAGTACATAACTTTTTTGGCTCTCTCATGCCATCCTTTAAATGCCTGCATTTCGTGTTGATTGGGAACATTAGGAAGAACTGGCTCTTCTTCATTTCTTGTAATGAATTCCCAATAGCCTTTTCCCATAAGGAAATTCGTCATTTTGAACTTCCATGCCTGCAAATTGTTCTTGTCAAGCTTTTCAATGACAATCTGTGAAAGAGAATCAGACGCCATTACAAAACATTGCAAAGTATTCTGTCACTGCAAAAGACACAGCTTCTGCCTCACAAGGGTAAATTTGCAAAACTGATGAAAGTGGTATTTAACCACACAGTCACTTTCTAGTGACGATTTTGCATCAACAGGCAATAAGGATGATTCTATAACTCCCAATATCTCTGCGCATAGGCATACGATGCAATTTCTATGGCAACTTTTCACTGTCTTGTGGAGTAGTGGTCGCACAGCAAAAACAAGGCCTTTTTCTCAGTGCTTGCAGAGAACTTTCGCCTCAAAAAAGGGCCTCAAAATGGCCTCGTATCAGAAAAATCAAGTCACCATGGGCTCTGCCCTCTCCCACAGCATATATTGCCCTCTCGCCACACCATGAAGGGCATCTCAATCTGAGACAATGCACTCTTGCACTTTCTGACTATGCTACCTACAGAGATTTGCTCCCAAACTCGAAAAAGGAAAGAAACACTAGTCCTCTTACCAGGACACCGCAAAATTGGTTTGCTTTCTTGAGCTCCTTACCATGAACCAGGCTCTGATACCATGTGAAGATAGTGGGAGAGAGGGAAGGAGTCTCACTTGCAGCTTTCTCACATAACAATGGGGGAATACACACAAAGATGGAGGCTGAAAACAGTTTTTCTCTTCTTAGTTGTGATAGCCAAAAGAACTCTAGTACAAAGAAATAGAAGAACCCTATATTTGGGTCTTAAACCAAACTCAGCTAACTAGGGTGGCATACTAACTAAGCCACGAACTAGAGTACATAAGGATAGCTGTCATCCAGCTATTATTCATGGGCGTTGTACCAACTGCATCTGCAGCTAACAAGTCGGTGACATAAATGCACAATGGTCACCCTGGCATATTACGAGTGGAGCTCGATATCTCAATAGAAGCTTGGGCCTTGCGGGAAAACACTGCAAAATCGGTCACAAAGTGTTTATACCGTGATGTTTTCACTCGGTTTGTGTGTCCAATTGAGATTGTCAGTGACATGGGAACTCATTTTGTCAACAAAGTCATCAAGCGGATGAATGCTTTTTATATGGTGATTCACAAGAAGTCTTCCCCCTATTATCCGCAAGCGAATGGGCTGGCTGAGTCTACCAATCATACATTCAAGAGGATCATGTCACTACTGGTGAATGAGCACCGCACAGATTGGGATGAAAAGTTGCTGGCAGCACTATGGGCATACCGCACTTCATTCAAGGTGGCGACAGGGTTGACTCCTTTTAAATTTACATTTGGGCTGGAAGCAATCACGCCAATCGAGCATATTGTTCCGAGTCAGAGGATTGCCATGGAGGACAGGCTTCTTCCACAGGACTCTATGGTATTCCAGTTGGATGTTTTGAACCAATTAGATGATTTGTGGCTAGAGAGCTATTATATCACATTGGAGGTTCAAGCTAGATGCAAGCGGAGGGTGGATTTGGCATCCAAGAAGAAATCTTTTGAGCGTGGGCAAGTGGTTCTTTTGTTCAAACTCGTCTTGGGAAAATGCCAGGGAAATTGAAATTTCGATGGCCGGATCCATTCTGGGTTTTTCATGATTGCGGATCAACATCATTTTATCTTGCAGATTTGCAAGGGCACATTCTTCCACATCTAGTTAATGGGTTTTAGCTTCATCCATACCATCATGACGGTAGTCTTCAACGCCCGTTTCCCATCTCTAATGAGGCACAGATTTCCTGGGTTGAGTTGGAGGTGGTCGATCCATCTCAAGAGGACACGTGGCATGATGATAGCAGTCTTCTATGAGGTCCTAGCCTAGCCGCCATGCAACTCACTATCATCAGGGTGGGATATTGGTAGTCTGAATTCCAACTCTTGCTCCATTGTTTGCATGTCTCAGTTGCTTGTCGTCATCGCTCTTGCAGTTCTCTTGAGTGCATTAGTCTTCCAGCTCTCATCAGCACTCATGGTTATCTTGTTGATTCTCCTTCGCTTGGCCATGGGGATGGCCCATGCTCAATTTCTCCCTCTTCTTCCATTGGTGCACATAGATTCTCAGTCAATTGATGCTTGTCTTCAGTGACTACGGATTTGTATTTTTAGTAGTATCGATTGGCAAAGGGTGGTTGTTCATCCGTGTGCATTGGCGCTTTGCCAGCAGTTGGCGGTAGGAACTGTGGTGGAGTTTTTTGACGAGCATCGAGAGCTAACTATGCAATTGATTCGTCAATGTCTTTTTTTGGCTCTAGATGGAGCAATGATCATGCAACCAATGTGCACACCGGTGGTGATGGAGGCAGAATTTGGAGCTCCTACTAAGGGTGAATACAAGCTAAGTGGATGTTCGGATGCTCGAATTAGGGATTTGTATCACTGGATTCTTAAGTCACTATTCTTATCGACCAAGAAGTATACCATCACTCTTGGGACTTGAGGGATGATAGACATGGCTGAGGATAGGGTGGTTCCATGAACGTGAATCCTTAAGGAGCGGATTCATGCAGAGGCTTTATGAGTGGCAACTCATGCACTTCAATGCATGACTATCATCATGCTCACTCTGGATGTAGAGGGATCTTCTGGTGCAGTGGCTATGAAACAATGATAGAAGAAGCCTCGCCTTAGCAAGGGGGTGGTGTCTTCTCTTGCATTTTCAACTCTGATAGATCCTGATGCTGTGAGAGGTGTTTCCACTAGTGGGGTGGTGAAGATGTAGATTGTGGTGTCTACGTCGATGGCATTACCAGTCATGGCAGAATGGGTGACAGTGACTCCAATGTCTACCACAAAAGAGATCTTAGGTGATATTCCAGTGGTGGGAGGTTCTCTGACACAGTGGTGGATGGTGCAGCTTCAGCAGAGTGCTGCAACAACAACTACAAAAACTACTACAACATCAACGGTAGTGTCTGATGTGGTGAGAGTGTCGATGATAGAAGTGTTAACAGTGACCTCAGAGTCTACAAGTGTATCACCAATATCTTCTGTCGGGTTCAATTTTTGGTTGCAACCTGCGCATGTCCAGCTATAGTTTTGTTCGAATGTGCTCTCGTAGATAGCTTCACAGATTGGTACGGGGGGAGACTTTGCTAGGGTGACCAGTCTAGAGGCGAACGGGGATGTGCACAATTTTCGAGCAGAAACCTACGAGCAAAAAAGTCCGAGTGATAATTTTTAACACGAACCATGCTTGTATATTTCTTAAAGGAATATACAATTCTTTCTTAATTGCTCATTTATGGAACCATATACTTACTTATTTTTCACAATAATCCTCATTTTAAAGAACATCATCTATATATGAACAACTAGTGAACACTTTAGAAATTCCTATAAATACCTCCCTACCATACTCTCTTTTGAGGATTTTGGTAATTCAATCAATTTAAAAGAGTTTCCATAATCTTTAGCAGTCCCATATTTGAAGGTCTCATGTAATAATGTATACCATACTCCATGGATGAGTAGGAAAAGGATATTGGAAACCTCGTACTTGAAGCCATTATAATCAATCATAAATTAATCTCTAATACATTATCAAATATGGAAGGCAAGGTAGGGATTTTAAAAATATTCCCAGTTCTCTAAACCTAAGTACTTTTAAGGAAATGTGGTCTCTACTGAACTCCTTCCTACCATAATATGAATTAGGGAGAAGTTGTAACTCTCATATATATATTGAAATTTTATTTTTTTCTCTTTTAAAACTATAAAAAGTATAATTTTAAGCCTACTATTTCATAGATCATGAAATTTTGAACATTTTTCCTTTTTACAGCTCCTCAATCTGAGCTAAGGAGCAAAAGTTATGACCCCTTTCGCATAGGCTCTCCAAGGGTATTTCACCGGCGGTGGGACAAGCTCTTCAAAACATATTCCTCTAGCAAAATGCACTTAGATGGTCTATTAAAAAGGTACTATTTATTTTTTTAAGGTTATCCTTAGGAACTGTAAAAAGGATATTTGCTCAAAATTTCATGATCCAAGCAATGGTGAAAGCAAAAGAAAGGATTTTTGAAAGTCATAAAATAAGTCACCACTTGGACATTATATATGTATATTATATAAAGGTATATTTATATTTATATCTATTTATCAATGTTTCATATTTACTTACATATTCCTTGAAATAATTTGGAATTTTTTGCTTCCCAAAAATGACTTGAACCTATATATTTTGACCCCTCCCACCTTTTGTCCGCTCATCGCTCGAGGGTTTTTGCTCAAAAAATGGAAACCCCCAGGCGGACATCACATAGTTACACATGGAAAATGAGTCTCTGTGAGGTCAACAAGAGCGGGTGTGGCAATTGAAGGACCGGATGTCAATCCTTGAAGCCAGAGTTCAAGTGGCAGAGGCACATCCAGAGGCCACACAACAGCTGCATGCAGAGTATGTGTCGAGCATTAAGCAGTCCTGAGTTGCTATGTCAATGTACGACCGATGCGCTGGTGGGGTATTTGCGGGCTTTTCTGGGAAATGTGAGTGTTAACATGGAGCAGATGGGCTCGCTCCTAGAAGCTTTGCAGGGTGATGTGAGAGTGAAGTGGGATATGCAGGTGGCCAGATGGAGTGCAGCTGTTGTTCCACAGACCTACTGGGAGCTAGTTCCGCACAAAAGACAAACCAGGCCGGATGGAGATGCGGGTCCTGGTGTGGATTCTAGTCAACAACAGGGTCCATAGGTGCTGGCTAGTTGTGGACCGAAAGGCTCTAGCACTTCTTTTGGTAGTGGTGGTACGGATAAGGGGAAAGGAGTGGTTGCGAAGGCAGTACAGATTGAAGAGGATTGGCAAGCCAAATATGATGAGTTGGTAGAAGGCATTGTGGAAGCCGTTCTCCACAATAGCAAAAGAATTGATGCACTAAAGCGGCAAAGGCATTCACTTTGTCTATGGTTGGAATTGTGCACCCATTCTTTTAGTCTATCCTTACCTCCTCGTCCTCCTTGGTGGAAAGTATTGAGATATCGAGCTCCACTCGTGATATGCCAAGGTGACCGTTGTCCATTTATGTCACCGACTTGTTAGCCGTAGATGCGGTTGGTACACCGCCCATGAATAATAGCTGGATGCTCGGGGGGGTCACTATGTATAAACCCTCTATATCACGTGCGTTCAAGGCCTATATTTAAAGTCCCTTATCTGTAAAAAATTTCATTAATAAAATGTGCCCCTTTTCTATACAAATCTGTAAATTTTTTCCAAAACTATTTTAAATAGTCCCTTATGTATATTTATTTCTGTAAATTTTAGAAATAAAAAAAATCCTTCTGTTGAACTCACGTGATAGGGTTACATATGATGAGTGACCCCCCCGAGGCTGGATGACAGCTATCCTTACGTACTCTAGTTCGTGGCTCAGTTAGTATGCCACCTTAGTTAGCTGAGTTTGGTTTGAGACCCACATATAGGGATCTTTTGGCTTTCACAACTAAGAAGAGGAAAATTGTTTTCAGCCTTTTCCTTTGTGTGTATTCCCCCATTGTGTATGTGAGAAAGCCGAAAGTGAGACTCCTTCCTTCTCTCCCACTATCTTCACATGGTATCAGAGCCTGGTTCGTGGTAAGGAGCTGAAGAAAGCAAACCAATTTTGCGGTGTCTTGGTAAGAGGACTAGTGTTGCTTTCCTTTTTTGAGTTTGGGAGCAAATCTCTACAGGTAGCACAGCCGAAAAGTGCAATAGTGCATTGTCTCAGATTGAGACACCCTTCATGGTGTGGCAAGAGGGCAATATATGCTGCGAGAGGGGGCAAAGCCTTCGGTGACTTTATTTTTCTGATTCGAGGCCATTTCAGGGCCTGTTTTGGAGGTGGAAGTTCTCTGCAAGCACTGAGAAAAAGGCCTTGTTTTTGCTGTGCAACCATTGCTCTGTAGGTCAATGAAAAGTTGCCGCAGAAATTGCATTGTATGCCTATGCGCAGTGATATCGGAAGTTACAGAATCATCCTTATTTCCTGTTCATGCGAAATCGTCACTAGGAAGTGACTGTGTGGTCAAATACCACTTTCGTCAGTTTTGCAGATTTGCCCGTGTGAGGCAGAAGTTGTGTTTTTTGCAGTGACAGAATATTCTGCAGTGTTCTCTAATGGCGTCCGATTCTCTTTCACAGATTGTCATTGAAAAGCTTGACAAGAACAACTTCCAAGCATGGAAGTTTAGAATGACGAATTTCCTTATGGGAAAAGGCTATTGGGAGTTCATTATAGGAAATGAAGAAGAACCAGTTCTTCCTAATGTTCCCAATCAACAGGAAATGCAGGCATTTAAAGGATGGCATGAGAGAGCCAGAAAAGTTATGTACTGGCTGTCTATCAGTATTTCGGATTCTATGATTCTGCATATTCAGGATGCAAGTACACCAAAGGAGGCATGGGATACTTTAGCAAAAATGTACAGCACAAATACACAAGCCAGGAAAATGCAGCTCAAGTAGGAGTTGCACAATGTGTAGAGAGAAAATATGAGCATCAATGACTACCACATGAAGGTGAAGAAAATTGCAGATGCACTTGCTTCCATTGGGTCGCCAGTGGAAGATGATGATTTAGTTTCTATGACCTTGAATGGCCTAGGAAAGGATTATGCACAATTCTGGACATCCATTGCCATCCGTGAAAAATTCCCTGATTTTGAGAAGTCGTTTTCTCTTCTATTTTCTGAAGAGCAGAGAAATGGTGGTGCATCTTCTTTAGGAGAAACTTCAAAAGAAACTGTCTTCTACTCAAATGCTAGAAGAGGTAGAGGCAGAGGCAGAGGTAGAGGAGGCCGATCTGGAGGCCATGGTAGAAATCAGAATATGCAACGAACTCAAGAAAACCAGTCCTTTAGAGGAGGGCGTGGCAACTTTAGAGGCAGGGGGAGCCAAAGAGATCGTGGTGGATGGCAGAGAGGCCAAAATGCAAACAGCAATGTTGAATGCTAGTATTGTGGTAAAATGGGTCATATGGCTAAAGACTGCTACAAAAAGTAGAATGACATTATGAATGGAAAATTGCAGCAAGGCAATTATGCATCCTCTAGTAGACAGGGTGATGAAAGAAATGAGCATTTGTTTATGGTGCAACACATGACCAATTCTGTGACAAGTGCAGAAGAAAGTAATGATGTGTGGTATGTTGACTCAGGTGCGTCAAACCACATGACAGGTCATGCAGAATGGATGCAGGATGCAAGAAAAATGGAAAGACCAGGATTTGTGTAGACTGGTGATGATACTGCACATCCTATTATGCAGATTGGTAAAATTCCTTTGTCTATGCAGGATAGGAAAAAGAAATACCTGTGTGATGTATTTCATGTCCCAAATATCACCAAGAACCTGGTCTCTATTGGTCAAATAATAGGGCAGGGCTTGCAGGTCAGATTTAATCCTCATGGATGCTTTGTTGAGGATATGAAAAATAACGGTCGCTTGATAGCAAAAGGAAAGAAGAAGGGCAGGATGTTTACGTTGGATGCGGACATGCCTAAATTGAGTGTAGCAATGTTTGCGCATGGGACCGGTGTAGTTAAAGATATTGATATCTGGCATAAACGCATTGGTCATGTTAATGTACAACGACTTAAATCAATGCAAGCCCAAAATATTGTTGCAGGATTGCCTAAATGCAAGGTTGCAGAAATGTATAAGGTATGTGAAGCCTGTCAATTTGGAAAATAGGCAAGGAAACCATTTCCTAGACATGTTCAAGAGAGTAAGAAGCCATTGGAATTAATCCACTCTGATGTGTGGACTACTAAAGCCGCATCTATTGGAGGCTGTCATTACTTTGTCACTTTTATTGATGACTATAGTAGAAAAGTTTGGGTGCATTTTATGAAAAATAAAAGTGAAGTGTTTGGGCATTTCAAAGCTTTTAAAGCTATGGTTGAAAAAGAAACATGCCTGCAAATAAAATGCCTAAGGTCAGATGGAGGGGGAGAGTACCTCTCAAATGTCAAATGAGTTTGCAAGGTTCCTGCAGGAGCATGGCATAAAGCAGCAATATTCATGCAGTCATACCCCACAGCAAAATGGACTTGCAGAAAGGAAAAACAGGCATATTGGAGAGGTATCTCGGCTCATGCTAAATGAAAAAGACCTACCAGATTATTATTGGGCTGAAGCAGTTGCTATAGCAGTTTACATAATGAACAGGACTCCCACTGCAGTAAAACATGGCATGACGCTAGAGGAGATGTATACTGGTAGGAAACTAGATATTTCTCATTTGAAAATTTTTGGTTGCATCGCCTATGTTCATGTGCTAGATGAGTTGAGGTTCAAGTTGGATCCAAAAGTTGAGAAGTGCATCTTTATTGGTTATTCTCTGCAGCAGAAAGGGTATAGATGCTATAACCCTTCTACTAATAAGTTTATAGTGAGCAGAGATGTTGTTTTTTATGAGATGAGCAGCTGGTATAAACCAGTAAATGTGATTGATGATGTCGATGCACAAAATGGTAATGCTGCACAGAATTCACAACAACAATCACAAAATATTAGTGGACCTGTAGTGTCCTCTAGTCTCCCTCTAGTAGTGGTTCACATACTTCGCCATGGCCAGGCAGATTGAGATGAGGAGAATCTCCTCAAAGAAATGCAGATAGTGGTATGCAAGTATCACGAAAAGGAAAAGAGAAGATAGATCAAGCCATGTTTGATGTGAATGCAGGTCACTCTTATGTGGATGGTGAATCCTGTCGCTCAGAACAGAGCATTGATGATGAGTTGGGTATTCCTTCTATTGTTACACCTAGAATAAGGAAGACCAGGGATGTTTTGAGAGAACCTGGAAGTGAGCCTGATTTGCGTAGGTCTACCATAGTTAGGTATCCTGTGGATAGGCTGAAATATGATGGATTTACAGCCATTCACTATGCCTATATGGTCAAAGTGATACAAGAATCAGAACCCACTTCTTTTGAGCAAGCCATGGGAAAACAAAAATGGGGGAAAGCCATGGATGAAGAAATGGATGCCTTGGAAGCAAATGCTACATGGGAATTGGTGCCTTTGCCTAAAGACAAGAATGCAATTGGCTGTAAGTGGGTTTATAAGGTGAAGCACAATGTAGATGGTTCTATGAACAGATACAAGGTAATATTAGTTGTCAAGGGGTATGCACAGACATATGGCATTGATTATGAAGAAACATTCAGTCCGGTTGCAAGGATGGCAACCGTAAGAGCAGTCATTGCTATGGCTACATCAAAGGGATGGTCTTTACATCAGATGGATGTAAATAATTCCTTCTTGCATGGTGATTTGCAAGAAGAGGTCTTTATGGAGCAACCACTAGGTTATGTTCATGCTGTTCATCCTGAATTTGTTTGCAGGTTAACGAAAGCCTTGTATGGCTTGAAGCAAGCACCTAAAGCATGGCTGACAAGGTAGGAAAATATCGTGTCACTATTGGCTTTCAGATTTCCAAGGCAGATTTCTCACTTTATGTGAGAAAAACAGAGAAAGGTAATATGCTGCTTGTCATTTATGTTGATGATTTGATCATCACAGGTGATAGTGATGAAGATATCCTTCATGTGAAAATGCTATTGAAGTAGAAGTTTGAGATGAAGGATTTGGGAGAGCTGCGTTATTTCTTGGGCATTGAGGTGATTAGATCACCAAGTCGGATACGGCTCTTTCAGAGGCAGTATGGATTGGACATGCTGTCCAAATATGGGATGACAGGCTGTAAGCCTATTTCAGTTCCTTTGGAGCAGAATGTGAAGCTGAGCGCAGATGCAGGTGAGCTTCTGGAAGACCTACTATGTATAGACGCATAGTAGGAAGTTTGATTTATATGACTATTACCAAGCCAGATTTGAGCTATGCTATTGGATTGGCAAGTCAGTTTATGCAGGCTCCAAGGAAACCGCATTTGGATGCGGCTAGACGCATACTCGGGTATGTGAAGTCCACATTGCAGTATGGACTATTTTATGAGGCTGGGGTTCAGATACAGTTGCATGGATACACTGATGCTGATTGGGCTGGTAGTATTTCTAATAGACGATCTACCAGTGGATATGTGTTCTCTTTTGGGAGTGCTGCAGTCAGTTGGAGCAATAAGAAACAGCCTACAGTTGCCTTGTCGAGCATAGAGGCTGAGTACAAGGGTGCAGCAATGGCTGCATGTGAGGTAGCTTGGTTGCATAAGCTACTTTATGATATGCATCAGTCTATAGATGGGCCAGTTGTCATTTATTGTGACAACATGAGTAGTATACACTTGGCAAATAACCCAGTCTATCATGCTAGAACAAATCACATTGAGGTGCATTATCACTATGTGCGGGAGAAGGTTTTATTAGGTCTTATTGATCTAGTTTACATCAGCACAGAGGATCAGGTAGCCGACATATTCACGAAGGCATTGGGCGCAGAGAAGTTGCGCAAGTTCAGAGACCTGCTTGGTGTGCAGGAATTGGGATTGAGCTCGAGGGGGAGTGTTGAGATATCGAGCTCCACTCGTGATATGCCAGGGTGATCATTGTGCATTTATGTCACCAACTTGTTAGCTGCAGATGTAGTTGGTACACCGCCCATGAATAATAGATGGATGACAGCTATCCTTATGTACACTAGTTCGTGGCTCAGTTAGTATGCCACCTTAGTTAGCTGAGTTTGGTTTGAGACCCACATATAGGGTTCTTCTATTTCTTTGTACTAGAGTTCTTTTGGCTTTCACAACTAAGAAGAGGAAAACTATTTTCAGCCTCCACCTTTGTGTGTATTCCACCATTGTGTAAGTGAGAACGCTGCAAGTGAGCCTCCTTCCTTCTCTCCCACTATCTTTACATGGTATCAGAGCCTGGTTCATGGTAAGGAGCTCAAGAAAGCAAACCAAGTTCGTGGTGTCCTGGTAAGAGGACCGGTGTTACTTTCCTTTTTTGAGTTTGGGAGCAAATCTCTACAGGTAGCATAGCCGGAAAGTGCAAGAGTGCATTGTCTCAGATTGAGATGCCCTTTGCGGTGTGGCGAGAGGGGAATATATGCTGACAATCACCCTTGGTGACTTTATTTTTTTGATTCGAGGCCATTTCAGGGCCCATTTTGGAGGCGAAAGTTCTCTGCAAGCACTGAGAAAAAAGCCCTGTTTTTGCTGTGCGACCACTGCTCTGTAGCTCGGTGAAAAGTTGCCGTAGAAATTGCATCGTATGCCTATGCACAGAGATACTGGGAGTTACAGAATCATCCTTATTGCCTGTTGATGCAAAATCGTCACTAGGAAGTGACTGTGTGGTCAAATACCACTTTTGTCAGTTTTGCAGATTCGCCCTTGTGAGGTAGAAGCTGTGTTTTTTGCACTGATAGAATATTTTGCAGTGTTCTGTAATGGCATCTGATTCTCTTTCACAGATTGTCACTGAAAATCTTGACAAGAACAACTTCCAAGCATGGAAGTTTAGAATGACAAATTTCCTTATGGGAAAAGGCTATTGGGAGTTCATTACAGGAAATGAAGAAGAACCAGTTCTTCCTAATGTTCCCAATCAGCAAGAAATGCAGGCATTTAAAGGATGGCATGAGAGAGCCAGATTCTATGATTCTATGAGTATTTCAGATTCTATGATTCTATTAGTATTTCAGATTCTATGATTTTGCATATTCAAGATGCAAGTACGCCAAAGGAGGCATGGGATACTTTGGCAAAGATGTACACGACAAATACGCAAGCCAGGAAAATGCAGCTCCAGCAAGAGTTGCACAATGTGTAGAGAGAAAATATGAGCATCAATGACTACCACATGAAGGTGAAGAAAATTGCAGATGCACTTGCTTCCATTGGGTCAGCAGTGGAAGATGATGATTTAGTTTCTGTGACCTTGAATGGTCTAGGAAAGGATTATGCATAGTTCCGGACATCCATTGCTATCCGTGAAAAATATCCTGATTTTGAGTTGTTTGCTCTTCTAATTTTTGAAGAGCAGAGAAATGGTGGTGCATCTTCTTCAGGTGGAACTTCAAAAGAAACTGTCTTCTACTCAAATGCTGGAAGAGGTAGAGGCAGAGGTAGAGCAGGCCGATCTAGAGGCCATGGTAGAAATCAGAATATGCATAGAATTTCACTACTGCCAATCTAGCTAACTTGGAGATTTCTCTTTGTGACGACTATCACAAAAGAGATTGGCACATGTGCCATTCTTAATCCATGAGATTCTATGGATGGATCCCCCATAGCCTGAAGGTTGAAGTAGCTAAACAGATGTTTAGAATGGCATTGCTGCCAATCTAGTTAGCATGGAGATTTCCCTTTGTGATGATTGTCACAAATGAGATTAGCACTAGTGCCATTTTGATAGAGAATGGCACATGTGCCATTCATTAATCCATGAGAGTTTGTGGATGGCTCTATCATAGCCTGAAGGTTAATGTAGCTAAAGGGATGTTTAGAATGGCTCTGCTACCAATCTAGTTATAGTCATAGCACAAATGATATTGGCACCAATGCCATTCTTAATCCATGAGAGTTTGTGGATGGCTCCCTCATAGCCTAAAAGTTGAAGTAGCTAGAGGGATGCTTGGAATGGCACTGCTGCCAATCTAGTTAACATGGAGATTTCTCCTTGTGATGACTATCACAAAAGAGATTGGCACCAGTTCCATTCTGATACAGAATGGTACCTATGCCATTCTTAATCCATGAGAGTTTGTGGAGCTCCCTCATAGCCTAAGGGTTGAAGTAGGTAATGGGATGTTTGGCATGGCACTGCTACCAATTTACTTAACATGGAGATTTTTGTAAACTCTAACCTTCAGTGGGTACTGATGTGAACCTATTTGTGATTGTCACAAATGAGATTGGCTTGGTTACATATATAGGCAATTGCCTCCATGTAGGTAGATCCCAGATCCACAATCATCTCCCTGAGTATCTCAATCAATCACCTCCTATGATCACTCACTCATCACACCAACCTAACAGACCTAACTGGAACCTTCTAGCACACCTACACTCACACACTTCTTGCATAGGACTCCAGTCGCATAGGCACACACACACACACACATCAATTTGCCCCTTCATGAATGGATATTTCAATTTGTGATGATTGTCACAAAAGAGATTGGCACTTGCGCCATTCTTAATCCATGAGAGTTTCTAGATGGTCCCTCATAGCCTGAAGGTTGAAGTAGGTAAAGAGATGTTTGGAATGGCACTACTGCCAATCTAGTTAACATGGATATTTCTCTTTGTGAAGACTATCACAAAAGAGATTGGCACGAGTGCCATTCTAATAGAGTATGGCACCTGTGCCATTCTTAATCCATGAGAGTTGGTTGATGGAGCCAGAAGGTTGAATTAGCTAAAGGGATGTTTAGAATGGCATTGCTTCGAATCTAGTTATGTTCAAAGCACAAATGATATTAGCACCAGTGCCATTTTCAATCCATGAGATTTTGTGGATGGCTCCCTCATAGCGTGAAGGTTGAAGTAACTAAAGGGATGTTTAGAATTTCACTACTGCCAATCCATCTAACTTGGAGATTTCTCTTTGTGACGACTATCACAAAAGAGATTGGCACATGTGCCATTCTTAATCCATGAGAATCTATGGATGGATCCCCCATAGCCTAAAGGTTGAAGTAGCTAAATGGATGTTTAGAATGGCATTGTTGCCAATCTAGATAGCATGGAGATTTCTCTTTGTGATGATTGTCACAAATGAGATTGGCACTAGTGCCATTTTGATAGAGAATGGCACATGTGCCACTCATTAATCCATGAGAGTTTGTGGATTGCTCTATCATAGCCTAAAGGTTAACGTAGCTAAAGGGATGTTTAGAATGGCTCTACTACCAATCTAGTTATAGTCATAGCACAAATGATATTGGCACTAATGCCATTCTTAATCCATGAGAGTTTGTGGATGGCTCACTCATAGCCTGAAAGTTGAAGTAGCTAAAGGGATGCTTGGCATGGCACTGCTGCCAATCTAGTTAACATGCAGATTTCTCCTTGTGATGACTATCACAAAAGAGATTGGCACCAGTTCCATTCTGATATAGAATGGTACCTGTGCCATTCTTAATCCATGAGAGTTTGTGGATGGCTCCCTCATAGCCTGAGGGTTGAAGTAGGTAATGGGATGTTTGGCATGGCACTGCTGCCAATTTACTTAACATGGAGATTTTTGTAAAGTCTAACCTTCAGTGGGTACCGATCTAAACTGTTTGTGATTGTCACAAATGAGATTGGCCCCAATGCCATTCTAATAGAGAATGGCCTATCAAAATGGCACATGTGCCATTCATTCATCCATGAGAAATATGGCACTAGTGCCAATCTCTTTTGTGACAGTCATCACAAAGAGAAATCTCCATGTTAACTAGATTGGTAGCAATGCCATGCCAAACATCCCTTTAGCTACTTCAACCTTCAAGCTATGAGGGAGCTATCCACAAAATCTCATTGATCAAGAATGGCATTGGTGCCAATCTCATTTGTACTTTAAACATAACTAGATTGGGAGTAGTGCCATTCTAGACATCCCTTTAGATACTGCAACCTTCAGGCTATGAGGGGGCCATCCATGAACTCTCATGCATGAATGAATGGCACAGGTTCTATTCTCTATCAATATGGCACTCAAGCCAATCTCATTTGTGACAATCACAAAGAGGGTCACATCAATACCCACTGAAGGTTGGACTTTACAAAAATCTCCATGTTAAGTAAATTGGCAGTAGTGCCATGCCAAACATCCCATTACCTACTTCAACCTTCAGGCTATGAGGGAGCCATCCACAAACTCTCATGGATTAAGAATGGCACAGGTACCATTCTGTATCAAAATGGAACTGGTGCCAATCTCTTTTGTGATAGTCATCACAAGTAGAAATCTCCATGTTAACTAGATTGGCAGTAGTGCCATGCCAAGCATCCTTTACCTACTTCAACTTTTAGGCTATGAGGGATCCATCCACAAACTCTCATGGATTAAGAATGGCATTGGTGCCAATATCATTTGTGCTATGACTATAACTAGATTGGTAGCAGAGCCATTCTAAATATCCCTTTAGCTACGTTAACCTTCAGGCTATGATAGAGCCATCCACAAACTCTCATGGATTAATGAATGGCACATGTGCCATTCTCTATCAAAATGGCACTGGTGCCAATCTCATTTGTGACAATCATCACAAAGAGAAATCTCCATGTTCACTAGATTGGCAGCAATGCCATTCTAAACATCTGTTTAGCTACTTCAACCTTCAGGCTATGGGGGATCCATCCATAGACTCTCATGGATTAAGAATGGCACATGTGCCAATCTCTTTTGGGATAGTCATCACAAAGAGAAATCTCCAAGCTCAGGGGGGTCACTATGTATAAACCCTCTATATCACGTGCGTTCAAGGCCTATTTCTAAAATTCCTTATCTGTAAATTTTTCATTAATAAAATGTACCCCTTTTCTATACAAATCTGTAAATTTTTTTCAAAACTATTTTAAATAGTCCCTTATGTATATTTATTTCTGTAAATTTTGGAAATTAAAAAAATCCTTCTGTTGAAATCACGTGATAGGGTTACATATGATGAGTGACCCCCCCGAGTCTCCAAGTTAGCTAGATTGGCAGTAGTGAAATTCTAAACATCCCTTTAGTTACTTCAACCTTCAGCTATGCGGGAGCCATCCACAAAATCTCATGGATTAAAAATGGCACTGGTGCTAATATCATTTGTGCTTTGAACATAACTAGATTAGCAGCAGTGCCATTCTAAACATCCCTTTAGCTAATTCAACCTTCTGGCTCCATTGACCAACTCTCATGGATTAAGAATGGCACAGGTGCCATACTCTATTCGAATGGCACTCGTGCCAATATCTTTTGTGATAGTCATCACAAAGAGAAATATCCACATTAACTAGATTGACAGCAGTGCCATTCCAAACATCCCTTTACCTACTTCATCCTTCAGGCTATGAGGGACCATCCAGAAACTCTCATGGATTAAGAATGGCACAAGTGCCAATCTCTTTTGTGACAGTCATCACAAATTGAAATATCCATTCATAAAGGGGCAAATTGATGTGTGTGTGTGTGTGTGTATGCCTATGCAATTGGAGTCCTATGCAAGAAGTGTGTGAGTGTAGGTGTGCTAGAAGGTTATAGTTAGGTGTGTCAGGTTGGTGTGATGAGTGAGTGATCATAGGAGGTGATTGATTTAGATACTCAGGGAGATGATTGTGGATCTGGGATCTACCTACATGGAGGCAATTGCCTATATATGTAACCACCCTATGAATAAACAACTACATTTTGTGTCTTATTGTTTCTACATGGAATTACATGTGGTATAAGAGCCATTCATCCTCCATGAGCCTCCTTGAGTTCTCTTCTTTGAGCCTCCTTGTGTCTTCTTGGATTCCACTGAGATTCTCCTAGATTCTTCATCTTCCCCAAATGAAGATTTTCTCTCTCTCCTTCCTTCCTAAATTTCCTTAGGCTTGCTCTCCACCTTAGGCCACCATTCCCTAGCCCTTTCTACTATAGCTTCCTCTCACTAGGGCGCATGTCCACCTTGAAGGAATTGTGATGTTAGTGCTCCTACAGCCCATGCCGACAATATATACAGTCCACACGACTTCTTCAAATGCGACCTACTAGAGATACATTTCGGTAATTCCTCTTAGAGGAAGTTGGATGACACTAAGAGCTATCCACAGCTCAAATATGAAGGCAAATGCTCTAGTAATTGAGTTGTATTGATTAAAAAACCAGTCGACTTTGGAGCTTCTGGCTATGGTAACCTGACGCAACATTTCACCCAAGCTTGGTACTGGGTCTTCTCTAGTCCTATATCTTTCATTGCAGAACAAAAGCCCTCAAAGAGCTACTCTCATCTGGTTGAATTTCATCCTCCAAGTTTACATGTACTCTACAAGCATATCCAGTGTATTTTTTGGAGTTTTTTATGCTACACTAAATGCTTGAGGAGTAAAACACCCAGTTCAAAGATTATTCTTCCAAAAATTAGTTCAAAGTATGTCATTTCAATTCAGAAAATGTTAGTTCAGTTGGTTCTAATCTCTTGACAACATGCCAACGTCAAGTTCTCAAAGCTCTTCCAAAATCAAGAAGACTACAAAGACGAAGTACAAGGTGAAAAAGACTCTAGTTAAGAGGTTGTGGGAGAAGCCAACTGGTTATGATTATGCTAAACAATTAGGTTTTTCAAAATTCTTATCTTGCAATTTGCATCTATATGGTGAAGGTGATTTTTTTGTTCAGAAAGATTGACCTTTTGTAAAGGGATTAGACACTACCATTAATTTGGTAAGACCTTCCTAAATGGCTTCCAAACTAAAAATAGATAAGTTTAAAGGAGAGGGGTTCCACACTTGGCAAACAAAACTGAAGTTTATTCTCATGATAGGGGACGAGCATTTTTCGAGTGAAATCTTTCGAGCG
The DNA here is from genome assembly GCF_047967505.1 of Dipteris shenzhenensis. Taxonomy (NCBI): domain Eukaryota; kingdom Viridiplantae; phylum Streptophyta; class Polypodiopsida; order Gleicheniales; family Dipteridaceae; genus Dipteris; species Dipteris shenzhenensis. Next base: position 33,334,295 of record NC_141599.1, read on the forward strand.
TCCGAGCGAAGGAAAAAAAAAGCTTCCAACTATGCAAAAATATGGCAAAAATGGATCAAAAGAAAACATAGTTTCACTTAGAAATATGCAAAGTATTATAGCAATTCCTATTTTATACAAAAATCTTTACATGAATCTTTAGGAATGGTGAGAATATAACGGGATGGCTTTTGAAGAAACCCACATGTAGGGTAGACTTCTCTATGAAAATTCCCTTATGATCCTTCTTACAACTTCTACTTAATAGGGGTTGGGATTGGAAAACCTCTCTCAACCTATCTTCATGAAAGGGTTTCTTCAAAGAAAACTCATTGAAGCAAGCCATCCAGGTAGTTTCACGAGCAAAACCCCTTTGAAGTAGGTTTTCCCCCTTTGAAGTAGGTTTTCCAAGGTAGTTTCACTGGCGAAAGTACCTTGGATGGACACTTTTAAAAGTGACATAATTTTCATATCCAATGTCCAAATATAGTCATTCAACCACTCAAATTGATCAGAACACCACATTTGAGCACATCTATGGAGTTATATTTTGGAAAATATTGCATATATAGTATTAAATATTACATGTATTTTATGAGAGTGATATATAAGCCTAAGTTAATACTTATTTATAGTAATTTAAACTTCTTTAGAAACATGTCCATGAATATCTTGTTATTTATGCTATAAAAATGCTAGAAAGATATTGCCATATGATATAAATGTGTTAATAAGTAATTATATATGTATAGTATTATTACATTGAGAGTGATTATGAGGGATGTTTCTTAAAGGAATTATTTTTCAACACTTTTTAAAGGTAATAATAGGGGTACAAAGGGATGTCTATAAATAAGAAAATTATGATGTGTAAAAATGAATGAGTGACTAGTCTGTATATTTTTATGATAAGGGATCTAATTCTAGTGAAAATAAAAGTGTAAAAACCATGTTTCCTAAAGAAATAAAATTTTTTTAATCTCTTGAAAAACACGCTCGGATAAACCTGCTCATAGGTTTTTACTCATAAAATTGACGCATCCCTCATGATAAAGGGAATATGGAAGACCGTAGCAAATGGCAAAGAAACTAAACCTACAACTAGAGAAGGAGAAGCTTCATGGCTTCCAAAAGATTAAAAAGCTCTTACTATAATTGCTCTTGGTCTGAGTGATTCCTTTATTCATCACATTGATAGATGTGAGACTGCTCATGCTGCATGAACTCATCTTGAGCATGTGTTTGGAGCACAGGGAAGATGCTCTAAGTATAGCTTGCTTATCAAGTTTTTTGACTTAAGATTGGATAGGGGGAGACCATAGGCTCTTCACATCTAAATTCAATGAAGAGCATTTTGACACAGTTATCTGGCATCAAGTTTAATCTTGATAAAAATATTGTCATTGCCATCTTACTTAGAAGTCTCAGTGAAGAATATGGCACTATTGTAACCACACTCACCAATATTCCAAAGATAAGTCTGGTAGAAATTGAAGCATCACTCTTGGAGGAGGAGAGAAAGATCAAACAAAGAAGAGGCATATTACAAAGAAGGGGCATATTTGGCCAAAAGCAACTTAAGCAACTTCAAGGGTAAAAGTAAAATGAAATGTAACTTTTATGGCAAACCTGGACACTTTGAAAAGGAATGTTATGCCAAAAAGAGATGTTCAGCCAATCTTGTTGAGGAAGTAGAAACTAAAGAAGAAGAAGAACCAGATAATGTCAAAACTCAAGCTCTCACTACTTACAACACCCAAGTCAAATCTGACAAGGGTAAGGATCCATATGTTTTTTGAGTTATGTGTGTATGAGGTCAATAATGGTTCTCTACCATGGATAGTCCATCCTTAAATGATTTTTAGTCTTTTGAGATAGTGTGTACCCTGTATTGACCTTGAATGTGGTTCTGTATGCTCATAAGGTAGCATTCAGTTTCTCTGCCCAATCAAAATGTTGTGGTTCTACTACCTTGGTCAGGATAATGTATATTATTTTGTTGGTGGATTCAGCCTGTCCATTCCCTTGGGGGTAGTAGGGTGTGCTCTTTCTATGGATTACCATGAAGCCATACAAGAGTTCTTGGATTACCTCATTGACAAAATGTGTGCCTCTATCCGACACAATTTCAATGGGGCATCCAAATCAGGTGATCACATTTTTGTATAAGAATCTTGCTATGCTTCTGGCATCTGCCTTTCTAACTGCTTTAGCTTTAGCCCATTTTGTAAAGTAATCAGTGGCCACAATGATGTAGCATGCCCGTGTTCCTTTTGTTGATGTATGTATGGGACCCACATAGTCAATCCCCCATTTTTCAATTGGTTTTTGTGCAACAACTGTTGTTAGGGGATTGATCTCTTTCTGTTGTGGTTTAATAGTCCGTTGGCATACATCACAGCCTTTTACATATTCATAGGCATTTGCCCACAATGTTGGCCACCAGTAGCCTACGAGGAGAACTTTTCTTGCTGTGGCTTCCCCTTGGAAGTGTCCTCCGGCGATGCCTTCATGGACTTCACTTAGGATTGGCATGATCTCATGAGGCATCACACATCTTCTTAATATCTAGTCCTTGCCCATCTTGTACAGTTGTCCTACAATGAGTTGATAGGGTATAGCCTTTAGAATCAATTTTCTAGCATCTACTGCTTTCATTTCAGGGGGTGGTCTTCCTGCCACCAATGATATCTCCACACCACTCTGGAACAGCATCTATTTGAAATAGTGTGGCATCCAGTAAGTCGTCTTCTACTCCAGTGGCTTCTTCTCTCGACTTAACACAAGACATGTGATTGGCAATGTAGTATTGGGCACCTTTGCGAACCACTATTTTGAAGTTGAATTCTTGAAGCAAGAGGAGCCATCTGGTTATTCTTCATGTTGTACATGGACGGCTCCTTGGGGGGTCCACTCATCATATGTAACCCTATCATGTGAGTTCAACAGAAGGATATTTTTTATTTCTAAAATTTACAGAAATAAATATACATAAGGGACTATTTAAAATAGTTTTGGAAAAAATTTACAGATTTGTATAGAAAAGGTGTACATTTTATTAATGAAAAATTTACAGATAAGGGATTTTAGAAATATGCCTTGAACGCATGTGGTATAGAGGGTTTATACATAGTGACCCCCCAAGGATGGCTCACAAGATAAAGCAATACTTGATGGTCGGTGTAGAAGCAAAATCATTTGCCAGTAGATAGTGCCAAAATTTCTTTACACTATACAGCATTGCTGGGGCTTCTCTTTCTATGGTGGTATAGTTGATCTCTGCATCATTGAGTTGTCGACTGGTGAAGTAGAATGGGTAGTCTTTATTATATTCACCAAGTTGATGAAGCACACTCCCAATTGCATACTTGGATCCATTAGTATGAACATGAAAATCAATATCCCAATTGGGAGATATAAGCCAGGGTGCTGTGATTAGGCTCCATGTTAAAAGCTCAAAGGCTTGGTCGCACTCTTAGGTCCATAAGAATTCCACTAATAATTTGTAAAGTGGTCTAGCTATCATGGCATACTACAATATAAATCTTTTATAATAGTCGGCATGTCCCATAAAGACCTGTATACCTTTGGAATTTGTAGGAGGCAATTCCATGATGATTTTGATTTTGTCCATGTTAGTTGCAATCCCATGTTGAGAGACAATGTGTCCCAAAACAACTCTGTGGGTGACCATGAATTGGCATTTTGTTGGATTTAGGGAGATGCCATACTCCCTGCATTTGATTAGTACTGCTTCAAGACATTTGAAGTGGTCTTGTTTGTTTGAATGGATGCACAAATCATCCAAGAACACCTGTAAAACTTATTCAAAAATTACTTGAAAGCTATGAACATGACTCGCTAGAATGTGGCCGGGGCATTATAAAGGCCGAATGGCATGACTATATACAAAAATACCCCATTCTGTAGCAAATGCTATTTTTGATTGGTCTTTAGGAGCAATTTGCACTTGGTTATTGCCACTGAATCCATCCAAGAAGCTATATATTTCTGATCCTGCCACCTTTTCCAACACTGTTTCTGTTAAGGGTAGGGGATAGTGATCCCTAATTGTGGTGGCATTCACATTTTCTAAGTTTACGCATATTCTAAGCTTCTTGCTGCATTTAGGCATAATGATGATGGGTGAAACCCAATCAGTGTGCTCTATCTCGTAGATGAATCCGATATCTAGGAGTTGTTGGGATATCTCAAGGTGTATGCCTCAGGCACACCTTATGTTTCTATGTGTGAGTGCTAGAGGCACAGTTAGGTGCCCACAAGCACAGTTAGGTGGTGGAAAAGCCACATAGGATGATTGAGTGAATCTAGGAGCAGATTGAGGAGATGATTGAGGAGCTTTGAGGTCATCAGTGATGTCAGTGACCTTGTATGAGGTGCCTACTTAAGGACCTCTTTCTTCTTCATTCTATAAGCAAGTATTCTGATTTTGTCTCAACTCTACTCTTTCCTTTCAGTATTCCAACATGGTATCAGAGCCCTTTGATCCCCCTTGAGCCCATTTCTGCCACATCATCATCTTCTTCTTCATCTTCTTCTTCTCCATTTTTCTCTTTCTTCCCAAAATCTTTGAGAGCTTGGTTCTCCACCTACAAACGACCATTGCCCAAACCCTCTGAGCTGGAAACTCCTCTAGTATGGGCGAACTTCCACCTGCAAGCAATTGAAGAAAAAACGTCTGTGGTGGCTGCCATTCTCCAAACAGCGAATTTCTTCTGTTGCTCAATACTCCCTGCCTACTCCGCCATTGCTTGAGCCCTCTTAGGAGTAGATGGGCGACCTCAAGACGAAGATTTTGAGCCATTTTTCAAGTCATTTGGTTCAGTAACGAGGGAGAAATCGTCAAAACTCAGTTTCAGCCTGTAGCAACTCTCCCGGGCAAAAGTGCGCACCATTTCGTCCAACCTCTGTGCTGGACCTTCTCTGGTATATGAGCTTTCTTTTGCTTCAGAAAGCCCTCTTTTCCTTGCTTTGAAGAGTGAGCTACAAGCCCTCCAAGTTCAGCTTTTCATTTTTGACAGTTTTGGACAAGTTTTGAAGATGATGCTACATAAAATGCTACTCTAGCATTTTTGGTCTTTTGAAGTTTTCAATAACTTCATTACAAGTGTTGCTTCAGTTTTGTTTTGACTTGCTAGACCTGGTTGTGATTGGAAAGTGTTTATTTCATCCACTTCTATGAAGCATGTAAAAGGAAGCATCATTGTTTGAAATCTAGTCACTACTATTTGCTACATTAAATGCTTATATTTTGAAGCATTTCAGTTGTTATTCTAAGCCCTGTAAGAGAGAAGACACTACCCAATACTTGGGTTAGAGCCTCTCATGGCTTGCTTATGCAAAATATGTGAAAAGCCAAAACATAAAGCAATGTCTTGTTATGCTACAAAGGATGAAAATGCCAACCTGACTTCCTTGTTGAAGATTGCCAAAACAATGGTTGCCAAAAAGGAAGCAACTACAGAGATCTACCCTCTCATGGCACTTTTATTTGACTCCAAGTACAAGAAAAAGATGAAGCTCAGACACCTAAGATATGCTTCTCTACACAACTATGGAGATGACAAGATAATTGTTCTCATGAAGGATATGACTTTCAGATCCACTTGTTCTATCATAGTACCATCTTATAAGGCACTAGACACTGCCCATGTGGTAAGACCTTGCCTTGACATGGATATTTTGCCTCCACAAGATGAGGCATCTCATGAAGATTATGCATTTTAAACTCATCTCTATGTATGCTCCAGATCTCTCTTTTATGTCAAGGTACTCAGCCTGGATAGTCCTCCAAAATGAATGAAATAAACTATTGTGTTTTTGTGTGTTTTGTAAACACCTCTGGTCACCTTATGATGTAGGCCATGTGTATGTTTTGTTCCATGGTACCTCCTACAGACATTGTGTGCATGTACATGTAGGAGAGATAACCATTGGAAGGTCTGTTTGTATCCCTTTCTGTTTACCTTACACCCAAGGAAACCCTTGCTAGCATGAGAACCTAGCCATAGATTTATCCTTGACCACCATGAGATGGCATGAGAAACTATGAGACTAGATGTATCCTTGACATAGCCTGAGGCATCTCCTTGAGGGGGGGTTTGTTGGGATATCTCAAGGTGTATGCCTCAGGCACACCTTATGTTTCTATGTGTGAGTGCTAGAGGCACAGTTAGGTGCCCACAAGCACAGTTAGGTGGTGGAAAAGCCACATAGGATGATTGAGTGAATCTAGGAGCAGATTGAGGAGATGATTGAGGAGCTTTGAGGTCATCAGTGATGTCAGTGACCTTGTATGAGGTGCCTACTTAAGGACCTCTTTCTTCTTCATTCTATAAGCAAGTATTCTGATTTTGTGTCAACTCTACTCTTTCCTTTCAGTATTCCAACAGGAGTTTTTCCAACTCGTCATAAACCATGGTGCCATATTTAGGATTTGTGCGATAAGGTCCACATACCTTAGGGTGAGCACCTTCCCTTATAGGTATCGTGTGTACTGCCACTTTTAGTGAAATTCCTTTCATCTCTTTGTATGACCATGCTAGGCAGTCACGGTATTCCATTAGGAGTGCTTTGAGTTTTATGTACTCTAGTTTTAATAACATGTCATGTCATTTTTTCTAATTTGATTTTTTAAAATATTCCTTTTTGACTCAAAGTTTTGTTTTATAAGAGCCTCTTTTTTTTAATGTTTTATCCAAAATTATCTCATAAAACGAATTTGGACAGTGCACCAGTCCAAAATTAATGAAATAGGTGTTTGATGCAGAGATCAACTATATCACCACAAAAAGAGAAGCCCTAGCAATGGTGTATAGTGTAAAGAAATTTCGGCACTATCTACTAGCAAATGATTTTTTCTTATACACCGACCATCAAGCATTGCTTGATCTTCTGAACCATCCGTGTACAACAGGAAGAATAACCAGATGGCTCCTCTTGCTTCAAGAATTCAACTTCAAAATAGTGGTCCACAATGCGGCCCAACACTCCATTGCCGATCACATGTCTCCAGAGTGGTGTGGAGATATCATTGGGTACTTGATGGGAGGAAGACCACCCCCTAAAATGAAAGCAGTAGATGCTAGAAAATTGATTCTAAAGGCTGCACCCTCTCAACTCATTATAGGACAACTGTACAAGATGGGCAAGGACCAAATATTAAGAAGATGTGTAATGCCTCATGAGATCATGCCAATCCCTGAGTGAAGTCCATGGAGGCATTGCTGGAGGATACTTCCAAGGGAAGCCACAACAAGAAAAGTTCTCCTCGTAGGCTATTGGTGGCCAACCTCTGGCCAACACTATGGGCAGATGCCTATGAATATGTGGGCACACATTTTGTCAATGAGGTAATCCAAGAACTCTTGTCTGACTTCATGGTAATCCATAGAAAGAGCACACCCTACTACCCCCAATGGAATGGACAGGCCGAATCCACCAACAAAATAATCTGCATTATCTTGACCAAGGTAGTAGAGCCACAGTGCTCTGATTAGGCAAAGAAATTGAATGCTGCCTTATGGGCATACAGAACCACATTCAAGGTCAGTACAGGGCACACACCTTTTGAATCAGTGTACGGCCTTGAAGCTGTGGTCCCACTAGAATTTGTAATACCAAGTCTACGGATAGCAGTACAGGAATGCATAGGAGACCATGAATCCTTGAAAGAAAGGCTCTATCAATTGGAGAAGCATACAGAGACAAGACTAGTCGCCTACCATGCCATGACAAGAGAAGGGGGAGGGGGAGGGGGTGGTGGAGATGGAGGGGGGAGGGGGAGGGGCTGGTGGAGATGGAGGGGGGAGAGGGGGGAGGGGGTGGTGGAGATGGAGGGGGGAGGGGGAAGGGGGTGGTGGAGATGGAGGGGGGGGAGGGAGGAGGTGGTGGAGATGGAGGGGGGAAAAGGGGGAGGGGATGGTGGTGGAGATGGAGGGGGGAGGGGGGTAGGTGGTGATGGAGATGGAGGGGGGAAGGGGGAGGGGATGGTGGTGGAGATGGAGGGGGGAGGGTGTGGTGGAGATCGAGGGGGGAGGGGGGGAGGGGGAGGGGGTGGTGGAGATGGAGGGGGGAAAGGGGGAAGGGGTGGTGGAGATGGAGGGGGGAAAAGGGGGAGGGGATGGTGGTGGAGATGGAGGGGGGAGGGGGGAAGGGGGAAGGGGTGGTGGAGATGGAGGGGGGAAGGGGGAGGGGATGGTGGTGCAGATGGAGGGGGGAGAGGGGGAAGGGGAGGGAGAGGGGGGAGGGGGGAGGGGGTGGTGGAGATGGAGGGGGGAGGAGGGGAGGGGGAGGGGGAAAAAAGAGAGAAGGAAAAAAAACTTGATGGATAGAAATCCAAGGGAAGGAAGAGGTGGTCACCTGAATGCTCTCCAAGTCTTTCTCAATGTAACGGGATTGTTGAGGAACAATGGACGGTGGGTGGATGGCTAGGTTATTGCTACGAGATGGGCTTGAAGTCACTTACCATGTGAGGATGGGAGTAAGGTGGTGGTCGATGGAGAGGGAAGAGTGTCTTGCGTAGGGCTCAGAATGAAGAAGATGATGCAGGCAAAATTTGAAAGATGAATAATGAGGGGATGGAGTGGGTATAGGAAATGAGTTTAGGTTTAGGGGTAAACCCTAAACTCTTCTCAAGCCGTAACTTTTTATGGATAGCTTGGTTTGCTCTGCTGCAAAAAAGTGAAATGATTAAAATTGCAAGCTCTACACATTCGTGTCCATTACCTAGCCTAATTGTTTAGCAAGTGGCTTCTATTTAGGTTTAGAAGAGGTTACAGGGTTAGAAGGACTTCCAAGGTTTAGAAGGAGGTTCCAGGGTTAGAATCCTAGAATGAAAGGCTCTATCAGTTGGAGAAGCATACAGAGACAAGACTAGTCGCCTACCATGCCATGACAACCTGTAAATGTAATTACATGCCAACAACATTTGGCACCACTGCCGCAGATACTAGTGTCTCAAGTAATGAGTAAACATATGCAGGTATGTGTAAAAAAACAAACTACTTCAAACTTTCATGAACATAACACTCAAGGGCAAGGAGAGTAAAAAAAATTTCCATTTCTAGCCCAATATATCTACCCCAAGCATCAACCTTGGGTTACTACCTTAAGAAATTTTATGTATTTCTTAAATAGAAGCCACTTGCTAAACAATCAGGCTAGGTAGTGGACATGAATGCATAGAGCTTGCAATTTTGGTCATTTCACTTTTTCGGAGAAGAGCAAACCGAGCTATCCATAAAAAGTTACGACTCGGGAAGAGTTTAGGGTTTAGCCCTAAACCTAAACCCTAAACCTAAACTCATTTTCTATAAAAATCCACTCCATCCCCTCATTCTTCATCTTCCAAATTTTTTCTTGCATAATCTTCTTCATTTCGAGCCCTACGCAAGACACTCCTCCCTCTCCATCGACCACCACCTTACTCCCATCCTCACATGGTAAGTGATAAGTGACCTATGAATGACATTGAAGATATCCCTGTGCGGATGGGTGAGAGAGATGACACAACATTACTGTGCCTTTGATCCACAAATCATATAATGAAGTCCAAGCCATAGTGGATGGTGGAGTAGGTGTAAATGTCCTATCAAAGGAGCTCTACAAAGAATGGGGTCTCCCACCAATGCAAAAGGCTAATTTCAACATACGCCTTGCCAATGATTTACGAGCTAAACCCTTGGGAATAGTACATGGTGTGTCCACAAAGATCGCAGGAGTCTGCTTTTCCCTTCAATTAAAAATCTTGGATCTCCCCAAAAAATCCTATCAAATCTTATTGGGAAATCCTTCGTTACGAGAAGCATCACTCCTCCATGACTGGGGAACTAATAGACTGACAATCCGGAATCGCAACACCGCAGTCAGGGTGAATGTGGGAATAGGAGCTATAAAACCAATTGTGCCTAGAGCATTGGATGACACATCTTCCACAACAATCTCAAGCATATCAACTCCCCTACAATAGCATGCCATAGCAGGTGACTCACAAAGCAATGTCAATAACTGGATACAAACATTGGCAACCATCGACAACTGCCATTCATTAGACCCCATCTTCTCATAGATAGATGCTAAGGCACTACAAGTAGATCCTCCACTCACACATGAAGAACCAATCGATCTAAACATGCCATTCTTTATGGCTGACCTCGAGTGGGATAATGAACCTGAAGAAGGTACCCATACCAATGATGACTCAGATTTTCCTTGGGACCTTGAAACAGAGGCTGCGAATGCTGAAATTAAGACCAAATCTTTGATAATGCCTTTGCCATTTTGCATGCCCTAATGGCAGTCGAGCTCCCAAAAGCTGAACCTCCGAAGTTGAATAATAGCAGAAGATCCCGCAAGAAAGCTGAAGGCAGAAATCACAGAAAAGCCAAGGCCAACAAGCACTTCAATGAATTTGAATGAGTCCAAACAAGGATCATCAAATTGTACCTTGCAAAGCAAGATCCCTCAAAATCAAAACCACTACCTCTTGAATGCTCCCCTGAGGGACTGGAAGGAGTATGCATAGCAAATGAACCCTTAGTTGGAAACACCTTACCAGTGGAAAAGTTACACCATAGTTCCCAATGTAAGAAGTTTTAGAAATATAAGCCACATGTGCGGTGCAGATGATCAAGAGACTTCAAAACAAGAAAGTCAAGAAGAGCCTAACAAATTAGTAAGTACAACTATGCCACCCAGTACACATGACACATGTCAGGCTAGTTTAGCACCATCAGAGGCCGATCTTCGAGAAGTGCCGGAATACTTCAAGAATTACACAAGTGGCAGTGTGCCAATAGCAATGCCAAGACCACTAAGAGAATCTAAAGTTCAAGAAACTAATAGCATTGGAGAAACTCCAATCTATGAGGGACTGGCAAAAACATGCACAATTACATTGTTAAAAGAGACAAAAAGTATTATTTTAAAAAATCAAATTAGAAAAAATGGCATGACATGTTATTAAAACTAGAGTATATTTAAAAAAAGCATGACACATTTGTACAAGAAGTAGATCATATAACTCAAAGCCATATGGTGTCAAAAAACACCTTACATTAGCTCAGCCTAGAAGATCTCATCTTGGTCTCTCTTATCTTCTCAATAACCCAAACTCTAGAAGATCTCATCATTGGTCTCTCTTATCTTCTCAATAACCCAATATTCCACTACCTCCACATATGTATCCTCAATATAATTACATGCAAGAAAGAAATTTAAGCAGTCACAGACTGTTTCGTTATAATTTCTCTGTGAGGCTCTTATTGTTCTCTCAGCATCCGCATCAAATCGCCCATGATGAGAGCTGCGATAACAAAGGTTAATAAGTCTAAGAGATCTTGTCATGCTTTTATAATATGTCTTAAAAGTCTTTCACTCTCTGCTATCTTGAGAGTCTCCTCCCTCTCTACATGCCTCTGTGCATCAAATTCCTCTCTCTCCATCTATGTCAATGGAGAGCCTTGTCGAATTCTGACCTCTGTGTGCTCCTTGATTAGCAATCCACTCTTTGAGACTCTTAATTCCGGACTCCACATCTTCGATGATGCCAAGGACATCCATGGGTGGGGAGATGATAAAGAAAGAGAGATGGACTAGGATGGAAGTAAGAAGAGAGTGTTTGTGGAAGGACTAGGATGGAAGAATACAAGTTAATGAGAAGCACTATGATGGATGAAAGAAGAGAGTGTTTGTGGAAGAACACTAGGATGGATGAAAGAAGAGAGTGTTTGTGGAAGAAGTAGGATAGAAGAATACAAGTTACTAGGATGGATGAAAGAAGAGAGTGTTTGTGGAAGGACTAGGATAGAAGAATACAAGTTACTGAGAAGGACTAGGATGGAAGGGGGGGTGGTGGGAAAAAGAGCTGGAGTGAGAGAGAGATAGGGACAGTGAAGTTTGAGAGAGGAGAGAGTGTACAAAAGAAAGCAATATGGAGGGTTGGGAGAGAGAGAGAGAGTCTGTGTAAGAGAGAGTGAAATATATTTTGACCCCTTCTCCAAAAGTCTTTGTGGAACTTTGACCCCTTCTCTAAAAGTTTTTATGGAGCTACAGTTCCATTTCTTGTCTATTGAAACTTTACATTAGAGAACTAAAAAGTCTTTGTGGAACTGTAGTTTCATTTCTTGTCTAATACAACTTTAGAAAACATATAAATCTCTATGGAATTAAATTTCCATCACTTGACTATTATGTCATTAGAGAGAGCATATGTCCTCGAAAGTGCCTACTATGGCATTGGCTTCATGAAAACAAGCAGACTTTAAACCTGCAGGCCATGCGTAACTAGGGCTGGCATCCCAAATCTCCTCACAGATTCTCCTCACAACCTGTTTCGAATATTCCACCGACTTGTAAGCATTCAACAACTCCTCTTTTCTCTCTTGGCTTTCCTCATCTTCACCATTTTTTCCAATACAGCTTCTGGCCACCGCCATATCCTGTACAAAAATTTAACTCGTTAGCATAAGAAGTACGTGATTAAAAGAAGTGAAAAAGAAAGTTAGGGATATTCACCTCTTCTGCTGAGTTCAAATCAAGCAGCCATGTCTGTAACATATCCTCTTCGAATGATTTTCCCTTCATTGGTCCATACAAAAGGGATCTAAGACAGAATTTGAGTTCAGTAAATGAAGTTGCATAGTAACTAGTCATTGTCTTAGAGGGAAAGTGAGAGAAGGAGAGTGAGGGAGCGATAGCGAGGGATGCACAGTGAGCCACCCCTCCTTAAAGAGTGATACAAAGTGAGGGAAAATGTAAAGTCAAAGAAGAATACAAGTTCATATCAAAATTCTCATCACACAAGGTTATATTTCCAAATAATCACATCATCAGACATTCATATCATGAAATTGTGTGCATGAAATAAATATATAAATATCATGACTAAATGCCACTTAAGTAATAAGTCACAAATTGGTGTATAATCAACAAAACAACATCATGATTTATACATTGCAACAAATAAATGTCAACCATAATATTCAAGAAATAAACAACATCATGAGAATATGCTCCTCATGCATATATACAAAAACAACATCATACATGCATCAGAACTCTTCTGATGCTTCTAGTGGAGACTGTGGCAACTCTTCTGATGCTTCCAATGGAGGCTGTGGTGCTCTAGATGTACACTCTTCTGTAGTATGTAGTGCTTTTGAAGTAGACTCAGTATCCTCTTCCTTAAAAATGCAAGTGGAGGCTGTAGCAACTCTTTTGATGCTTCCAGTGGAGGCTGTGCTGTTGTAGGTGTACACTGAGTCACTACTTCTTCTGTAGTGTGTAGTGCTTTCACAGTAGACTCAGTCTCATCTTCCTTAAATGCAAGCTCTGATATTGATTCAGTTGCACATTGTATTCTAATGGCAGCAATTAGGTCTTGAATGATTTCAGCCCTAAACAATTGTATATCCTCCTCTGAATATTTGAGCTCCAAAGAGTCTTTTGATGAGACCTGTGGCTTAAGTGAGAAAATTTCTTTGAAAATCAACATGCATTTATAGGCAACTCTTCACCAACAACTATGCCCATCTTCCTGCTCTACTATCAAATGCCTTTGGAAATCTAGCAAGTCTTTGTACTGTCCTGTTTCTCTGATAGCAGATACCAACTTCTCAACCGACCTGCTCATCATGACATATTAAAAAAACTTAGTGTGTCTATTACATAAGGTACATAATATAGAAGTAACAACAGATTAATAGAATACTTACGTTTGCACTTAGCCATGAAAGCCTGCAATTGAGTTGACAAACCAACAATAGTTGTCTTCAAGGTCCCAAACCACCAGACTCCAATGTTCCCTACACAAATAATTAAGAACCATTATTATTTAACACAATGTTACTAGTATAAGATGAAAATAAAGGTTGCCATGATACTTACATCTTGTGATATGCTATAAATAGGAGTCGCACGCCATCTAAATGTAAAGGCTGTAACAATTTACAAACATTGTCTATAGTCTTTTTGCTATCGCTAAGTATAGGAGAAAGGAGGGAATCCAACATATACACATGGTTTTGTACGGATCTACAAAATCGTGAGATAACTATACTGCACCAACAAATAAATGAATATTAGCTTATTAGATCTAATCAAAATATTGAATTATCAAGCAGAGAAAAAGTTTGTATCAAACCTGAGAATGGCCATCATAACATTGTTATTGATCTCATTTGAAGCTCTAGAGAGGATTGAAATCTCCTCTCCGCCAAATTCAAGATATTGAGGTCTATGTTGAATCATAACCCTAACATTAATAGAGCTTCCCAATTCTTCCAATGAAGCCACGTTTGTAGAGTTGAGGTCTTCTATCCCATTTGACTCTTTGATGGCATTCATTTTGCACTCCTCTGAGCCATTATCTATTTGACTTGTGGGAGGGTCCATAATCATGTTGCCCTTAATGATTGCTTGAATGGTACATGTTATAAATGCATAGAGATGCAAGTCCGTATATGTTGACAGTGTGGTGTCATTTTGTGTCTCAAAAATTTGACGAAGTACCAAAAAGCAATTGTAGCCCACCCTCCATCCACAATTGTAGATGTGACTATCCTCTTGATGTGATACCTGACATGTTATATACTCTATTTATTGTGCCAAGTCACGTTGCTGCATTACTGTGTCGATAGCACCTACCAACTTTCGAGCCGATATGCACACCAAAACGTATAACAAGAGTGAATATTGATATCTGCTATCTGCTCATGCAATCTGCCCACTG